>NC_142529.1:12277116-12364616 GCF_964205215.1 Stylophora pistillata
GAAGGGCTGGACAATTTCCACACTCAATCAAAATTAAGTTTATATTTATCAGAAGATGAAGGAGACTTCAGAAATATCGAGGGTAAAGAAATAAAATAAATAATGGGATTTAGCAGTGGACATTCCACGGGGTTGCTCTTCGTGGCTACTGTTTCCAGGTAAAATTGGAGTTTAGAATATTGGTTTTTGTGGAGGGAGGAAAACCGGAGCCGGAGAAAACCTGAAGCAAATAACAAACACGTACTATTGAAAATAATAATTTATTCTTACTCCCAGAATCCACCCTTGTTTTTTACTTGAACTAACAAGTACCACACGGACAGGATCTTTCATTGCAAAAGATAGCACCACAGGCCACAAAAGCCTGAAGTAACTGTTGCTGACGATGCAAAATCTAAAAAATTTTTAAAGCTGATGAAGTTGATGAAAATTAACACTACATCTCGCTCCCAGAAACATTGACATCTTCCTAGCTAATACAAGAAATATCTATGCCAATGCAGACTACAATTTGGATGGATTTTACTTCCCCACACCGGCATAAAAGAAAAATAGAGGGATGAAAAGAAGAAAAAGGAACAGAAAGAAAAGCAAACAGCACAATTAAGATCCTTTCGTTAATATCTATAAACTTCAGGCTAAATGCAATTCTTGACAACAAAATACCTATAAAAAAACAAATTTCTTTCTGAAATAATTGTAAATGTCTTGTATTATTGCAAAAGCTTGACGATCAATAATTTAATACACACTGCTATTTACTACCTGAAAGAAAAGTAATTTTACGTAGTACCTTTCGGAACTAAATTATGAAGGATTGCATAAGACAATCTTTAAAATTCGAAAAGCGTCTTTTGAACCTAAGCTATTGATTCCTCGTCACTGTTTATCCCTAACAACCAAAACAGAGGACGATACATTTTCCAAGAGTAAAAACTGTTGTCGGCTATACAAAAATTGAAGTAAAAATTGACACTAACAGGTGAACTAATACTATTTCTTGTACAAATAATTTTAGTAAAAAATTTATAGTTGCAATCCACGGGGTTGAGGTAAATAGAGAAACATTGAAGTTTACGAGCAAGAAAAAGGACATACCCTTTATGGAACAATAATCACGATATCCCCTTGGAAACGAAATGGTCTCCGCACCAATCCCCTTCCCCAATAGAGTTTGCCTTCATCAAATCTTTAGCAAAATTTTTTTTTGAAAGCTCTAAGAGTTATTTAGCGGCGCGCTCTTGAGGGGAAATTTAAGAGTTGTATCTAATCCAGGGTTATGAATCTGAAGAGTGTTCACGTGGTAATATTTCACCAAGTCCTTTAGAGTTGGGTAATTGGTGAAATTTGCAAAACCATAACCCCCTGGTCCTTTGTTAACTGCAATGTGTTTAACATCTCCTCCGTGCCTGAAAGAAAAAAAATTGTTCAACGTTGGTTAATATGATTATTTCAAGAATCATAAGAAAGCCGCTTGGAGAGTGGAAGGTTTTTAAAATGCTTCTTCAGAACGAGGAGCAAACCACCAAAGCAGAACCGAATCATGTTTATGACTACAAAACACGCCACAAGCAAAACTTGTGTAACTTCAAGGCATTTTAACAATAACATAACACAAAAATTGCAAGTCTTTCGTTGCTTTTCAGGTATTTGTATTATGTTGACTTACTTAAGACCCACAGCATACTCCCCTCGCCTTCGGGCACTTTCCCTTACGAGGAAAGTACCTTCTTCTTTGTCCATTAAGAGTGATTCTGCTTCTTCCCTGAAGAGGAAAACAAAAATCAAATATATTCGTAAACAAAGTAGTGGTATTATAAACGATTGGAAGCTCTCGTAAAATACTAAAACTTTTTAAACATATTTCATATCCATCCAGGTACAAATAACCAGTCAATGCACAATAAAATATTTCTTTCAGACTCTCTGAGGTTAAGATGCGATCATATTCTACAACTAAAATTAATTCCGTATGATGCACGATCCTCGCAGCAGAGAGCGCTATTTATGCAATAGCGAAAATCAGACCTGAAAAAAAATCAGGCCTGTACGGGATTCGAACCACTGACCTCTGCGATACTAGTGCAGCGCTCTACCAATTGAGCTAACAAGCCAACTGGGAGCAGGCCGTTAAGTTGATTCGTAATAAACCCGTGATGATAAATCAGATATGATGAATATATGAAGTTCATATATTTTGAACTGCGGTTATAGACACGTATTATGTACGATCCTCGCAGTAGATAGCGCTATTTATGCAATAGCGAAAATCAGACCTGAAAAAAGCAGGCCTGTACGGGATTCGAACCACTGACCTCTGCGATACTAGTGCAGCGCTCTACCAATTGAGCTAACAAGCCAACTGGGAGCAGGCCGTTAAGTTGATTCGTAATAAACCCGTGATGATAAATCAGATATGATGAATATATGAAGTTCATATATTTTGAACTGCGGTTATAGACACGTATTATGTACGATCCTCGCAGTAGATAGCGCTATTTATGCAATAGCGAAAATCAGACCTGAAAAAAGCAGGCCTGTACGGGATTCGAACCACTGACCTCTGCGATACTAGTGCATACTTAACAGTTGTCCCATGAGCGCACGTCGGATAGGAGATTGAAAACAGCTAATAAGGTGGATAAGATATAACTAATCTCGTATCCAACAAGCCCGAATGGAATAACTGTTTTATCAAATTAAATTATCCACAGTGCACGGGAGAAGGGTTTGTTTCCAGTCGAAGTAATTCCCGCTTAGCAACACTTTGGAAAATCGTTTTCCATATAAGGTCATTCGGTATATTTAACAACTATTCACCGAAGTGAAGGTGGTTAGTGGTGGATATTTACCGAGCAGCGAAAGTTGTTTTAGTATATACTAAAACAGTGAGATAATATACACTGCTTCGTCGTTAATTTGAGTGATTTCTCCGCTTGTCACGGATGCAAACCGGGACGCCACTTTTTTTCCCGAGTTGCTCGGAGGTAAATAGCAAAGGATATTCGGAGTTTGACTAGCCAATCAGAGCGCACCTTTAACGCTATCCACTGATTTAATATGTACTAAAAGCTGATAACCGGAGCACTACAAATCAGAACACTACAAATGCAACATCCGGAGTTTGAAATTAAATAACAAAATGTGAGGCTTAAAAATCGTTCAAACGCTGTCCATAGACTGTGCGTGCATAAACTTGATCTATGTGCATGACAAGTTTCCAAAACAAGCTCCCCAACACTTTACTACTGCTCTCATAAAAGCTCTCATAAAATGTCACCCCCTACAGAATGAAAAGTCTGCCAACCCAAAAAATTACAAAAAGAAAAGCAGTAAAAAAAAAAAAAAAAAAAAAAACCAGTAGACTTCAGAGAACTCAGTTCCCTTTTCTGTGACTGCCATATGATTGGTCATATACCGGGATTACAGAGTACAACGATAAAGCTACCTTGTACAGAGAAATACGCACTCAAACCTTTCATTTCAACAATAACATCTCGGTATCGTCTTCTGACTTTAAAAGTGAAAAAAAAAAAAAAAAAAAAAAAAAACTATCCACTACAGCACCGTACTGACAAAAAAAGCCCCACAAGCAGTTTTCAACTCCGTTAACACTCCCCACCTGGTTAGAGTCCCGTGTAACCATTGTACTTCAGAAATGTCTACTTCAGGCCTAAAAAACAAAACAATAACGATTTGAAATCATTTCTTGTTTCTCTCAGTCCAAGGCTAGAGAGAAAGTTAACACTTTATCTTCTAATTCGTTCCCACTTTCTTGATACTCAAGCAGACTATCCTTTCACAAAATGACTTCCTATGCTAACTCAATGCCCCTGACATAAGTGATCAAATAGGCTATCTGGTCACGAGCCAAGTTTGTTCGATATAGAAAATATTCTTACCTTAAGATATGCTCTCAGGTGACTTAACCTAAGAGTATTATTTTCATATATCTCCTAAGAAAACAGTCTATCCATCTAACAACGAGTTATGATTTTACTTAGAAGTCTGACTGATAAACTAGTTTTTCATCAGTTTGAAACCTAATTCAGTAATTAAGTCTAGTTTTCATATATCAAGAAAATCCCAAATTTTCCGACAAACGCCGGAAAACTCGAAATCGTTGAGATCCCCGACTGCATAGGATAGCCAGCGAGAAATCGGGAATTCTGCGATGATCGGTGATTATCCACGATGTATGAAAACTTCAATTTTCACCGTTGGGTGACGTCGGCGATACTTTTAGCTCCCTACAAGTCCTCTTGTTGCTAACCAAAGGTATCCCGAGTCACAAATAAAAATCACATGTGAAAGAAACTGAAACGTTCGGGAAACAGTGAAATCGCCGATCGTCTGGTATTTTTCCGACACATGAAAACCAGGATCAACCCTAATCCCACTGTTGCTGTAGACAAAGACTATCCGTTGCTATAGCACTTGAACCTGGTTTAGTGTGGTAAAACATCAGTCATAACTTACATATCGTAGATGTCTTCTTCAGGGTTGCCATTTTCCAATACACTGTTAAGAGATGAGAAATCGTGTCAGGCTAAATACGCACGGTCCGCATGCACGTTTAAGCAAGAACAAACAGAAAACGACCAACAGATAACAATAGAAAACAGCATTAAATAAATACATTGTTTTTTTAGGGGGTAGGAAAGGCGAAGGGGAGGGAGGAGGACAAAAAATAATTAGGGTGAGAGAGACCTGAATGAGTGTAAGTGACTGAAAGGGAAAAGAAAATGAGAGAAGAGGAATAATTACTGGGTATGATAGGTGAAAGGGAACAGAGAGGGAGGCCAAGACGAAGAAAAGAGCAATCAGTAAGTGAGGAAGCTACAAAGAATGGAAGGTAGACAGACAGCTTAAAGCTGATAAATGAAAAGAATGAAGGAATTACCAGGAGGTGGGCTGGAAAGGGGAGGGGGAAAGGAGGGAAGGAGAGGTGAGGAAAAAAACAAATGACTAATAAACTACCATTTTGATCAAACAAATTTGAGTTTTTGCAACTTGTATATGCCAACATGAACTTACCCTCTCTCCCTTCCTCTGTAAGGAGAAAATAGAAATAACATGGAGGTAAGTAACATGAAGAACTGAGTAGTCCTTGTTTCGTCTATGTTTAGGTCTTTTCTTCTGGTGTTTTCTCTCACTACTATTGTGTTAACAAATGACTATGAAGTGCCACCAAATAGCAAAGTGTGATTTATATACATGTCTCACGCAAAATAAATCTCTTCATGACCTGAGAGCTGAAGAGTCGAATTTGAGAATAAAACCAAAACAAATCTGATTCAACCCAAACTTTACTCACTCTTCGCCAATCTCTTGTTTCAGTCTTTCCACATCCATTCCCCATTCGGTTGTGAGGACACTGCAAATGAAACAACTTCTAGTTTACAATTCCGCTGACCAGTAAGTAGTCCAACGAAATCACACACATAAAGGAAAGGGGTGAAGTTCAACTTACAAATAGTACTGTTGCTTGCTTTTCTGTAACTTAATTATGTCTGGCTTGATGCTGTTCATACACTTGTTCAGAACGCGTGTTTTTTCCATAATGTTGGCCAATTCCTTTTCGATTGTGCTCACAGTTCCCCCTGCTTCAAGTTTCTTATGCTTTAATAGATCAAAGTTCTGGCGAAGTCTGAAAGGAAAAAGAATTATGAATCACAAGCGACCAAAACTCTAAGAGACAAGTGGATGGTAGCTTCAGTGAAAGGGATACCTTCAAGTTAACAATTCACCGAAGTGGAGGTGAGTGGTGATGGATATTTACCGAACCGCTAAGCCGCAAGGTAGATATCCATCCGTCACTTTCACTGAGGTGAATACGTGTTCTAGTATACACCACACAGATACCCAGAAATTAGTTTATTTCTTTCAATATACCGCAAATGGTCAGAAATTAAACTCTTGACGCGTGATTCTGTCTTATCGGTTGCTCGGAGGCGAAAACTACTTGCTATACACTTCAGAACAAGCCAATCAGCGCGAAAAGCTCTATTCACTCATGCTTCAAATGAAGTTCAATTACCCCCACCCCCACCCCCATCTCCTTCGCCATCTGGCGACCTAAGAGCACGTCATAATCGTGTTTACCTCCGTTACTGACACTACATTCATTGTACACTCACATTGCCCTATTTTGTTACTGAAACTACATTCATTGTACACTCACATTGCCCTATTTTGTTACTGAAACTACATTCATTGTACACTCACATTGCCCTACTTTGTTACTGAAACTACATTCATTGTACACTCACATTGCCCTATTTTGTTACTGAAACTACATTCATTGTACACTCACATTGCCCTATTTTGTTACTGAAACTACATTCATTGTACACTCACATTGCCCTATTTTGTTACTGAAACTACATTCATTGTACACTCACATTGCCCTATTTTGTGGTGGAGCTTCTTTATGGTAAGACTCGTGCAGTACTATTTGATCCTCGATCATTTTCATGATTTCACGGTGAGCATCAAGTTCTTCATGATAGTCTGTAATTTTCTGTAAATAAGATGAACCAAGGAACATCTTAAAATAAACACAAACAACTGTCGCACTCCGAATACCACTACCCCATACATGGATGTTTCTTTCAGACCCTACATGCATTATCAACAAAGATTTTGGCTTGCGGAAAGTTTGTACAATCCACATAATCGTTTACACATGTCCAAAGTTCCCTTTGGCGATTCCACTCGCGTTGCGTTACCTGTCGTAATAACTTGTGCGCGGTGCTTCTATTACTCGCAGAGTTCAAAGCGCCTCTAGTTGTACTGTTTCAGTTCAAATATACAGTACTACCTTTGAGTTCCAAAAGTTCAACTGCTGTTGCATTGTTAGAAAAGCAAAAAGTTTGACTACAATGAAGAAAAGGGAGCGAGATCGCCCTGTGTTCTTGCGCAGTTTGAGTCGTCAGCCGACTCCCTCACGGCCTATGCACTCCTTGGGGGACTGGGGTAAGGAGATGGCTGACACTTCAAAATGAAAATTGCATGGCATCAAGATGGATACGTATGGAACATCATTTTACGGGACTGAATTCGAATAAAAAAGAAAAAACAAAAAAACAATAAGGATGCATTCTCCTTCAAAGAAAGCTATAAATCCTAACCTGTTCTAGTTCCACACATTCACTATGTATCTTTTCGTAGTTGTCTGATTTTTGCATATATTCTTCGTGCGCTCTTCTTAGTCTTTGTACATAAATATCGGTATCCTTGAAAGAGCCTTGCCCGCCTTCGTCGTCTTCATCCTGAAAAAATATAACAAATATCACCCCTCTACTGTAAGTGAAAGAATTACCAAACAAAATGCTTCGCTCTGTAGACCATTAACACCCGTATGGGATTAACAGTTACCTTCTCCTTATACAGAGCGGCTCAAAGACTAGGGGCCATCGCAGACTGGTACAAGACATTCGTCTGACGCGTATGAGTCTGTAAACATACCAGTCTAAAAACACTCCACTCTGACTCCTTCGTTCTAACAAATGGCTTACGCTCGAAACGTCATCTTCAGGACTCGACAATAATGGTAGCCAACTAGCTACAGACTAGTAAAAATTCAGTTTTGGCTAGCGGTTTTCGATTTCCACTCGCCAATTTGGCTAGTAAACAAACTAAAATTGTGGTAACATCTGAGTTGTCAGTAGCCACTGGGCTAGTAAGTTGAAAAGTTGGTGTCGAGCCCTGATCTTGTAAACTCTTTCCGGTGGCCAATTAACATTTTCAACTCAGTTGATAAAACCAAATGATCTAGTTTAAAAACACGTTTAAAAGAACTGTAGGTGTTATTGTTATTCACTGCTTAAACTTTGCTTTGTGCGCCATAGTGTTCCACAGCGAACAAGATGGTGATGTATAAGCGCCGGCTTGCAAGCATGAAATTCGCGAAACAATTAAGAAAATGTCAGTAAAACTATCGTATGTAAATTGTTGAATAGAAAAGCAGGTTAAGTTGGAATCTGTTGATGTTTCTAGAGTCCTCCTAGTATAGTTATTACTGTTTTAGGAGTATCTCGATTAAAGATTAAACTCCACAAAGAAATAACTCGTAAACATTGACAACTTGCTGGAACAGTAAAGTGTGCGTTTTGAAACGAGACACCCTTGCTTCTCCGCAAATGACACACTTCAATGAAATGTATTATCAATAGAATGTCGAGCAAATGGCTGCAATGGATAGTCACAGAAATTTCTAAATGATTAATTTACAAGAAGAAATCCTTTAGACTGAGAACAAGGACTATGACTGATTTTCACTAAACGCGGTTTCTCCATTGGTGCTTTGCATACGTAGAGAACATATCTTCAAAAAGGGTAGAAGAACATTCAATTAACCAGAGTTTGTCCTCAGTTTCATGTACCTGCTCGTATTTCTGGAGAGGCGTTTCGAGTCTGACATCAAGTTTCGGATTGTATGAAGCCAATGATCTTGTCTTGTAATAGTTGATGAGATCAACCACAGAAGAAAATGTAAGCGGCTCAGAAAAGCCATAACAACCATCTTTATACAAGATACGAATCAGTTTGTTCATTCCTCCTTTCCTAAATAAAAAAAAAGCAAGTTGGTTTACATCTGTCCGTAAGTTAAGAGATACGAGATCTTAACCTTTAACACCACAATATCAGCATTCATTTTCTCCACACTTTTCTCTTTACATTTCCTTTGATACTGACAAGGAGAATTTGTTTGATAATCACGAGCTTGTTTAATTGGTCATCAATTTGTTTATTCTCAGCACCTTGACATTTGATTTAAGGCAGATACTGTAAGGGGAAATTAGAAGCCGGTCACTCTGAGGGGTTGAACAGTTCATTAAGAAAAGCACGGTAGAAACGACAACGTAATCAAACAAAATACCACAACAACAGAACAAAAATATTACAAAGTAAGTTGAATGAGTCTCTTTGGAATTAATACTACAGTGGGATTGGACAATAGTTTCAATCGGCATAATGCACGAAATCTACCTGAGCGTCAAGGTGTAAGTTGAAAGAGTCTCTTTGGAATTAATACTACAGTGGGATTGGACAATAGTTTCAATCGGCATAATGCACGAAATCTACCTGAGCGTCAAGGTGTATTCTCCTGGAGCCCGCCGCGAGTCACGGACGATAAATGTTCCATCTTCTTGGTCTTTTAACCTTTCACTGACAGTTTCCCTGGATTTAAGGAAATACAACAGAGTCAGTTTGTAGACCGATACTTACCACAACGTCAACATCACCGAAGGGAAATGAAAAGCTTACCTGTCCGTGTGTCCCCAGTACCAGGGACAGTCTTGAAGTTTTTCATCTGAACTGTGAGGGGTGGTAAGCGACGGTGGTCTGGGTGGTCTGGGTGGCACTAAAAACATACGTAAAAAAAAAAAAGATATGAAAAAAACAAAAACAAAACACAATATTGATGACATAAACAGGGGCTTCATTAATGTTTTCTGCAGAGGGGCAACTGGTTTTCACAGGCGGGCAAAACTCGTTGAACTGAACTTCTTTATAAGATAAACTTTCCTCCAGACTGTCAAATCAGGTGGGCAAAGCCGTCCGCACAACCGGTCAATTTGCCCTGTGCCTGGCCCTTAATGAAACCCCTGCATAAAGTATCATGATCATTTTTTGTCACCGATGACGAGGACCAGGAGGTGAATCCAAAACTGGTAATAATAGTAATAATAATAATAATAATAATAATAATAATAATAATAATAATAATAATAATAATAATAGCGAAATAGTTAGCTCTAGTAATCATTAACTTTTCAATTTCCAAATTTCCAAATGATTACAGACTAAAAAAAATGGGAAACCAAAACAAATGTGATACAACACTATTACTATAAAGCTTTTGTTGGTTTGGCACTATACATGGAGACAGGGAAAGGGAAGAGCTGAGCCACACTCATCCTCTAGGGAGGGGGTGCTAACTTTAGTTAGGACAGGTTTTAACTTGTAGGGACCCCTTATTCAAGGTGAGGGGGTTTATTTGATGATTTAAAATATTAGAAAAATGAAATGCCAATAATAATGATTTTCATCTACCTGGAGGTGTATTTTCCTTTGTCCATTCTCCATTACTTATTAGGAAGTCAATAATCCCTACTGCTGCATCATGGTTTGCAACCATTGCCCTGTGGAACCAACATTGATGTTATAAAAGCCCTTTATTATAAATGTATTAGAATTTTATGAAAATATCATATGCAAATCTCTTCTAAAACTACACAGACAGTATGGTCTGTCATTTGTATTAGATTCTACCATCATAGACCCATATAAACATTTTGTTCAGAGCAGTGCAAGTCTCCTCCAGCATATTCAGCAACATTTACAAGGAATATTGCAGTATTGTGACTTGACTTGACTGTTTTTTATTATTTCATAGCAAATTAAAAGCAAATTTACACAACCTGCATATAGCATTAGCTAGTCTTGGCAGGTATTAGTAATAAATAAGTAAATACTACACATTGTAAGCTAAAGAGATTTCATTACTACAATATTACTGGGGTTATAAGCCGTGCATTAGTTTACTACATTATAAGCTAAAAGATATGTACAGTTGTCATACAAATTAAATACAATAAAATTATTAGTGAGTTAAAAACAAGACAATTAATAATCAAATACAGGCAGAGCAGACTGGAAAGTAGAGAGGAGAGAATTGTGATATACGGATCTGTGAGCAAAGTACTATAGTTATAATATTCGATAATCATTTGAATTGAATTTCAATATTAGTGAATGGGCGTCAACATAGTAGTCCTCAATCCCAAGTATAGTCCAAAGCAACTTATGAATTTTCCTTTTAAAAGCTCTTTTTGTGAGCTTATGCAAGTCAGGGTTTAGTAAGGTGTTTCAGCAAATTTCAACAATGATTACATTACCGTTATCTCTCAGAGTTGTTCCCTTGTTTCTATCTTTTTTATTTTTTCCCACCAGCCAAGTACTCAAAAACACACAAGCTGCTTGTCAGGCTTAAATTGATGGGGTTTGCCAATTGGTTATTAATTTTGTTTCAAAAGTGGACAATCTGATCAGTAGCAGGGTAAATGCCCAAACCTTCTGAGCAGAGTGATGTAGTCTTCTCATAAAGATTTGTCTTGCCAAACACTCCAAAAAAAACCATGAGGTTAAAAAGATGTTATAAAATTTCTGAGTGTTAGCTCTTACTAACACAATCATAATCCATACAACTTACATAATATGCTGTTGGTTTGGCCTTAACAAAATAGGAGCAAATAGTGAGGAAAGCTTTCTTGATGACATGTCATTCCACTCTACACTTTGGCTGACCCTAAAAGGAGAAATAGTTCATTTGCGTAACTATTAAATCTGCTCTGATAATCATTATTATTATACATTAGACTTACTATATCACATCTGATTGGTTGAGAGCAGTTAATCAAATACATACATGTACAAAAATATACAAAAAGCCTGTGGACTTGACATGATAAATGGAATATTTTCAGGGAATATTGCATTAACTGCATCAAGTTCAAAGTCTGCCTGGTTACCCAGCCCCTTGCTCATGTAGCATTCTCAAACATTTGGAAACCTTGAGAGGTGTTTTCTTTAAAAGATTGTTTAAAAAAAGTATAATAAAACAATAATTGAGTTTGGTTTTAGCAAAATATCATGCTCACTCTCATCCAATAGTTATTACTCATTACATGTGTGTTCAGCTAGTACATATCAACTTAAGTTCTGTTTATCTAATTACAAAATGAGTAGCTCTTCATATTGGGTAAATAAACCTAAATACAAGAACTTTACAGCACAAAAGAAGAGTGTTTTGGGAAACAGAATAATTGCTAAGTCTTATGTTGAATACCAATTTTATAACTGAATTGTAACTTAAGATGGACTCAGACACCATTATCTAGGCATGAAGCAGGGGCGGATACAGGGGGGGTGGATAGGGTGGATATCCACCCCCCCATTTTTCAGTAAAAAAAAATTCGAAATGTCACTTTATTTGAAATAGAAAATAAAGAAAGAAAGAAAAATTAGCTCTCGCTCATGTCTGGTTGTTGTTACGCCACGTTTCGTCGTCTGCCGCCACTTTTCGCGCTAAGGTTCGCAAGGAAGCCATTTGACAACGCCTAGTGAGGCGAAGTAAGATTCTGATTGGCTCATTATTGCAAAATTTGTCTGCCATCCACCCCCCCTTTTGAAATCCTGGATCCGCCCCTGTGAAGGGGAAGATAAATGCTAACTTGAAATATTCCTGGATGCTTTCTGCTACAGAAACAGGGATAAGCACAGGAAGAGTGGGGCAGTTGGCTCTTGAGAAGAGTTGGTAAGTTATGCAGCCTTCTTACCTGTAAAGATGTCTCAACAAGTACATGAGGAGGGATTTGTTTTCTGGAGGAAGACTCTCAATTAAGTCCATAAGCAGTTTACCATAGGCATCTTGATTCTCATCTTGAAAAAGAAAACAGACCAAAGTACGTACCATGCAATCACTGGTACACTAAACTTAAAAAAAGTCACTTTATGTCTTAAAATAGTTGTGTACAGATCTTGTTGAGGGGGTTGAAAATTGTTTGTTCTTCCATTAACTTTTTGTTGGATTTAGCCTCAAGCTGACAGAGCAAACTTAAAAAAACCTTGCGTGTGACCTCAACAATTTATTCTACACTTTCAGGAATAAGGTCTTTTAATCCTGCTTGGGATCATATTAAGGTCATAAGTAGATGCCATTTAGAGTCTTCAGTTTGTAACTGCATTTAGTAGTTTTCTACGTACTTTAAGAGTAACTACAAGTACATCCTTGACAATTACTTACCTCTAAAGATTTTAACAAATGATAGATACTTGTCCTCAGTGAACACACATGTTGGAAGCTCATTTAGATACATTTTAAGAACTGTGGCAACACAATGAGGATTCCTCCATTCTTCATCATCCATGTTCACATTTTTGGCACCTGTGGCACACAAATTCATGCTGATAAGTTAGGATTATTACAGGAACAAGTCCATTATCATACTTTTTCTCTGTCCTACAATCAGCATAAGTTGAACACCCCCGTTTTACCATCACACAGAGCAGCACAAACCAACATGAATAAAAACAATTTAACTTGACAAAAAACAGGCCAAAAATGACAAACTCTAATCATCCAATAAGATGATCGATGCACCCTTTCACTCCCATAAGTGACTAAGACAGAATTTCTCCTTACAATATCAAGTACCGTAGTCAGATGATGAGAATTATGACTATAAGGGATTAGTAGTTGATCCAACACCAAATTCTCAAAACTAACATCATATGAATTGTGTGGCGGGCTGTAAGGAGAATTGCTAATAAAAGAGATTTTGGGAGTGAAAGGGGAAAACAATGAACTCTTATACTGCGGTAAGAGAATAACTTAAGATTTTACATAGTCTCACTTTGATTTAAAGCAGTCTTAAGAGCATTCTTTTCACTTCCTGATGGCACAATGCTGTAGATACCAACTGTCCTTATTGTATTTCCTTTTTCTATGGCCTGAACACATTTTGTGACAACCATTGGTGCTGGTCTATCAGTTGGTTGAAACTGTGCACCCAGCTCTGCTCCAAACACAGGAACTAAAAAGTAACAAAATTGAAAAATTTAGAATTAGGAAACAAAAAATTAGTAAACTCAAATGCAATTAATAAGAAGTTAAATAAGTGTATATTTTTAACTAGTCTCTGACATAACTGATTAAATAAGATATATACACCCTTAATTTTTCAAAAAAGCGTTGGACCTCTTGGCTCAAACAAGGGAGGCAATTATGCTTCTCCACTAATCTCAAATAACTGTGAAACCTCTGTATGCTCCACTTGTTACCAATGTGTTGGATCACTTCAGGTTTTGATAACTGGGATGCAAAAAATTTTATTGTTGGTTTAGACAGTTTTGCATGCAGTTTTTAGTTTTGACCAAATTTTTTTGTGGTTTTACAATTTTGATGATTTTTTCTACAGTTTTGCGGTTTTTAATAGTCCTTAGTGACTCCTCCAAATAAATTGATAAGCAAAGGCATCCATATCTTACCATCAGCGTCACTTTCTCTTCGTATTCTAACCCTTCTCCTTGGACATACCACAACACTGTCAAACATACACTTCTTGTGACATTGAAAGCCACACTCTGAACACAAAACTCCCTGTCTGAACAATCCCCACAGACACTTGCCACACTTGTCACACCACTGCAGAGACGTGAAGTTCTGTTCTTTGGGGAGATGACTACCCTTTGTACCTATCAATAAAATAAACATTCTAGCACAATCAGTCTCCATCTGACTAATAAGTTACAATGACAGCAGATAACTAACAAGAAATAGGAGCAAAATATCATTCAAGTCAGCAATATTGAATGCCCAAAAACAAAATGTTTAATTTGACTTTTTCTTCAGATTTTTGGACCAAACAGCAAATCAAGAATTTCCAAATATCTTTCAAGTCAAATCTCATTCCTGATATTAAGCTCAGTGAATTTAACCAATAAACTCCCAGAAGTGATCAAAATAAAAATTCTCCCTATCTTCTCCATACCTTACCCAGCAAACAGGTAATGAGAGTATTCAAACTTATCAGGTAGTTGTTACCCTGATTTAACACCAAATTCTCATTACCACTTTACAAGGAAATGTGTAGCAGCTAGAGGGGAGAATTAGCAATCAGATCTTGAAAGTTAAAAGGTTAATATCTTTTATTCTCCTCACTTGAAAAATTCAACTTTCCAAATGTAATAATTTTGCTAATAAAACAAAAATGAATGGACTCCTGCACCTGATAGACAGAAAGAGTGTTGCAAGACTTTCCTCTAGCAATCAGAGTGAAGCACAGCAAAACCAGGGCAATCCAAGATTACTGGCCACATTCAACTTAAAGTTCCTTTAACTAAATATGAATGTCATACTTAACATAGCATCAAACTGACCTCTTTGGGCTGACTGAAAACCACTAAATACTTCTGATGTTCTCTGTTTGTAATAAAGAGAATACATTGTCAGACTACTAACATGATAGTGTAGTCACAATAACCATGTCAACATTACCTTGATTGTAAAGAGATGATTTATCATTACTTATCAACATTGTTTTACACCATTATACACCCTACATATAGTGTTCATCCCTGTGAAGATCACCCTCATAGTCTTTTGTTAGTCCACAGTTCACATAAAATTATATGGTTTTCTTATACTATATTCACTGCCAGTCATTTATTCAACACTTGATGAATTTCTTACAAACCAACAAAATGACCAACTCCCAGTTGACTTCTAAGCTCAGTTGGTAGAGCAGTGCACCGGTAACACCTGTTCATGGCTTCAACTCCCATGCAGGCCTGAATATTTTTCAGGCTCTATTTTCATTACTACTTAATAAGTGGTGTTCATTACTGCAAAGATCATTCTCACATTAATTCATTATTAACCTGCAATTCATGTACATGATTTTCATACGGTCAAAGTCAACCAAACTCTCTCCCCAATTCGAATTTTTTTTTTTAATGACACCCTCCTCCTTTCAAAAACAGTTTCATCTCAAAGTAACCACAAGGCAGTTTGCCCTTAATGGGCCACAAAGAGCTCAGGTAAATGGTAATCAGTGAAATGACTCCTAGTTAACTAATGAGCATGCAATAGGCACAGATCACTGGTGAGGTATAAGTACTGAATATTACACTTGTACATTGTAATATACAATTGCACAATGTAATGTACAATTGTACAGCTAACACTCACAGTCTCTGACTCTCCAGTGAACAATTCTTGGATAGCTAGCAGGATAGATTGCTTATGAAAGCTATCTGTAATATTAATCTGGTCTAATGAGGTGGTTGTCAAGTCCCGCAGTTGAATTCCTGTGATTTCGTGTTCTCTGAAAATCTCAGCATAGAGGAAATGGTTGGTTGCAGCAAGCCACACCAAAACATCATTCATATCCCATTCATCTGGACTCTGAAATAAGTGGAAGTGATTGTGCTACTGCATTATGCTTCCTATTTTCCTTTTTGGTGAATAAGTTTTCATAGCAACATTTTTAATTAAAAACTTTAAATTGAAAAGTCAATTAAGTTTACTGCAGTATGGCAAGCCAATTGTAGCAATATTCAATAAATGGATTTTTCAATTCAAAGAGTCTAGTTTAGTTCCATTCAATGCATAAATTTATGTTCAGCATACTATTTTTTGGGTTCAATGTCCCATTTTGCATTCAATACACTTTGGTATCATTCAATGCGATTGCTTCGGTTCAACCTCTTTTTATTTCAATTGCACATATTACTTTCAACACTTTTTATTTCGTTCAATGCAATTTATTTTCATCCAGTTATTTACTGCACAGCGGTTGACCATTATTGCCCAGTCCCTTTTGATCTCGGCAGGTCACAAAAAGCTGGAATACTTTTTGAGAAGCCATTTTAATTTTTTGCTTCGTGATCGATCGTAATGTCTTTACAATCAAATTTAATGCTGACAGGGACCTATCAACATTTCTTCATACAGTTCTGGACAAAGCAGAACAGTTTTTACTTGGAGGAGACTGCTAGATAGTTTGCAAACGCAGACGGTTCTCGATTAAACAATTAGCTTGCTTAGAACCTTGGCTGAACCCTGTCAACCCCATTTAACACCTTGATTGTGATGAGTTTAACATGGACCTCGCTCTTTGCAACGCTGAAAACACTCGGTTCCCACAAGAACTTGAAGTTTCAGGCCGGGATGTCTCAGAGCTAGCAGTCTCTTCGTCTAAAATCTCTTTCACAAGCTCTGAAGCTTCTCCAAGCCAAGACGACAACTTCAAAAGAGATGAGCGATCCATTATTTTGTCCTGACAACTACTCATTGTTTTCTTCAAAATGGTGGGCTAGGAAGGCAAGCGAGAAGTGACCACTGGGGAAGCTAGAGTTTTTTCGGTCAACTGCTGTGCAGTAAATAATTGAACAAAAATAAATTGCATTGAACAAAATAAAAAGTGTTGAACGTAATATGCTCAATTGAAATAAAAAAAGAGGTTGAACTGAAGCAATCGCACTGAAAGATAACAAAGTGTATTGAATGCAAAATGGGACGTTGAACCCAAAAAATAGTATGCTGAACATAAATTTACACGTTGAATTGAACTAAACTAGACTCTTTGAATTAAAAAATCCATTTATTGAATATTGCTACAATTGGCTTGCCATACTGCAGCATACCGAGAATGAATATAAAGAAAACAACTTATAAAACTTGAAACAGTTCACTTTGTAACTGAAGAACACAGTTCTAATGGACAAAATATTCAATTAACCCTTTCCCGTCCAACCGTGCCATATGGCACACGCGTGTACCACCCCTCAAATTCCCAAGCGTGCCATATGGCACTCTACAGTAAGGTCAATTCTAACCAATAAGAAATGCTAATTTTTATTGTTTCTTCTGGCCTATTGTGTTTTAACCAATAGGGTTAGAGTAGAAGCTCAGTTCAAGCCAACTTTCGGGGGTGGTGTTCATATGAATTTATTGAGAAATTGCGAGTTGAAATTTGTTCGCATAGTTTTAAAATGGCGGCGCTCTTCGATTCAGATAGCGAGGAAGAAGAGTTCATTGGCTTCACTATTGAACCGGGATTCGAGCGAGATAATCGTGAGTCAGAATCTGACATTTCTGTTTCGTCAGTTGACACAGAGGATTTGTCAGATCTCGATATTAGCGATCAGGAAAGTGGCGATGAATACGAAGAAGAGTGGAACGAGGACCCTGGTCCAGTTGTTGTGAATCCGTTCGTCGCAAATACCGGCCTGGTTAGGGACGTTCGAGGTTATTCGACCCTTAAAATGTTTAACTTAATGTTTAAGGACAGCAATTTTGACAGAATTGCAGAAGAAACAAATCGTTATGCGCGGCAAGCAATGGAAGCAAATCCAGACCCTACTTGGCGTGAAACCGACGCCGAAGAAGTGAAGGCATTCTTCGCATTAAACATCCTGTTTGGGATTAAACAACTGCCCGAAGTTTATTCCTACTGGTCGAAAAATCAGCTTCTCGGAGTCCCAGAAGTGCAAAAGATTTTTCCGAGGAATCGTTTTGCGAAGATATCCCAATATCTTCACCTAAACGATAAGAGAAAAGAATTGCCACGAGGGCACGCAAATCACGACAAGTTATTTAAAGTGCGACCTCTTCTCGATTCTATTGTAGAGGCCGTTAAAAGCGAGTACAGGCCGTCGAAAAATGTTTCGATCGACGAGGCAATGATTCCTTTTAAAGGAAGACTTTCCCTAAAACAATATATGCCGTTAAAACCGGTGAAGAGGGGAATTAAAGTGTGGGAATGCGCAGATTCGTCGAACGGCTTCGTTTGCGATCTGGAGGTTTACACGGGTAAACAACGTGATGGTAATCCTGAACAAGGACTCGGACACCGTGTTGTCCGCAATCTTACTCGACCCTTGGTAGGCAAAAATCACCATGTTTTTGTCGATAATTTTTTCAATTCCCTCGCTCTCGCGGAAGATTTGCTTAAAGATAAAATTTATATCTGCGGAACCGTTCGTGGAAATCGACAAGGCATCCCGCGACAAATTGCCCCTTCGACTGAAAGAGTCAAGCGACTTCGCCAAGGAGAGTCATTGTTCCTTCGCAAAGAGAACATTGTCGTAACTGTATGGAAGGATAAGAAGGCAGTTTATTTTTTGAGCTCCCAATCCGATCCCGTGGGGAACGACACTGTCGGTAGAAGGCAACGCGATGGAACGGTGATTCAAGTTCCCAGCGCCCCAGTCGTGAAGACCTACAACAAAAACATGGGCGGTGTAGACCTGAACGATCAAATGCGGGGCTATTACATGGCTGGAAGGAAATCGAAAAAGTGGTGGCGTTGTCTTATGTGGTTCTTTGTGGATGTTGCGATTGTGAATGCATACATTTTGGAGAAACTGTCCCCGCATCACCGCTCAAGAACCCAACTGGCTTTTCGTTTAGATCTCGTGAAGTCGCTGATCGGAAATTTTTCAGCACGGCGATTGTTCGCAAGTTCTGGGCGCCTAGAAGGAGGGCATTGGCCCGTAAAGTTCTCCAAAGGTCGTTGTAAGCGCTGTTTAAAGCAAAAAAGGGAGACGTGGTGCAGAATGGCTTGTGAACTCTGCGGTAAACGCATTTGTTTAGACTGTTTTAAGAACCATACCGCAGAGGATCTTGCTTGAACATTGGCGCTAAATTTGAAATCTCGAGCTTGATTTTTTGTATTAATTTTTTGAAGAATTGATCACCGAATCGGTCCAAAGTAACACTAATAATTCTTTATCACTTATTTTCTTCATTTAATAGGTTAGTTAGATATAGTTTGTCCTGAAATGTAATAATTTTATGTGAGACATAAGTGAGCTCATGAACAACATGGATGGTTTTTGTTGAGATTTCTATTCACTCAACTTGAGGTCTGAATATTTACTGAATGCATGCATGAAAGAAAACATTTTTGGCAGCAATAAAAAGTTTATTATCTTAGGAACAAAGTTTCTTTCTATTGTTTTTCAAATAAATGAGTAGTTTCTGATATATTGATTAAAATTTGAAGTTGTGTTACTTTGTTTTGATTTTGGCTCCCTTGCCTTGGGCAGATGGGGTAGTATTACACATGGTCACCCTTGGACTGGAAAGGGTTAAATGCACAGAATGTCTAATTCTTATGCGGAGTTTCAATTACATCATAAGAAAGAAAGATATAATTCTGCCACATTGAATTGTTAAGCGAACTGGTTTCAGGCCTTTTTTCCCTCGGAAGAACCTATGATCACTGACATACATGCATGTAACACTGTGCAATTTACTAAACATAAATCAACAATAAAAGTTTTGAAATATAAGCTTTGTTTCAGAAATAGTGGTCACCATTAGGTACATGTATTTGGTATCAAATCAAATGATGCCATTATTGCACATGTGTGTTGAAATTATCATTACATAAATGAATATCTAATTGTTTTACCTAATCTCTAAGAGATCTTCATTATTAGAAGTTGATTGCCTGTATTGTCTTACTTGCTACCCAATCAATTTTCATCCAGCAGTTAATCCACATGAAAGTGCATCCCTACCCATAGTCGCTTGATTCTAATCCCTTGAAGGCATCAATAACTTAATTTGGTTGCAAAAAGAAATATGTCCTACTTTATTTCATCACAATTATTCTGAAACTGCTGAGTTTTGAGGTAATGTTGATTTCCTTTGATTCTTTTACTTGTCCCTCTCCCCTTTCTTTCAAATCATACTTTGTTGTATTCACACGAAATGCAACTCATACTTAATATATTTGTCTGATTCAAAAGGATCTTTGGGCCATTCTGAGACTGTGACCAAACTGTTGTACATAACTGATTTGCAAATCCTCAGCAAAGAGCAGCATATTATAAAAGCTTTCATTCAGAATGTACTTACAGCAACAAATCTGATATAATCTTCATCTGGTTCTTCTGATTCTTTTTTGAGAATCTTACAGGGAAACTTAGACAATTCCACTGCACATTGAGGATGCCAAGCTAAATCACACACTGTAAAAACAGATAATTGGTACATTAATGATAGTTTTGAATGGTTATATCAATTTGGATATTTCTTTGACTGCTAACTTATACAGCCATACTACTTTGTGCCCACTGAAACAAAGAGAGAGAGAGAAACTTACAATAAAGAACTATGCTCAAATAAATCCTTTTATGTTTAGTCTTTTAAATTGTATTGTTGTCATGAATAATCGCTTCTAAATGCAATTATAATAAAGTTTGGATATAACTTGCTTTGTCATTGGTTGAAACAGCCTGTTTTATATGACATTATTATAATGTGAGCAGAGACAAAAATCACCATAATTAAAACAAAATAGTTTGTCCGAGTTTTGAGGGTTCTTGTACTCAGTAAGATCATAGGTTTACATATGGTAATAAAACTCTTACACTTGTATTGTTTATATAGTTTCTTGTTCAAAAACAGGAATGATGAAAAGTATAACCAAACTGGCATAAATGTTAAAATTTGTATAAATCATGATGTTGTCAGAGCGACTGCAACCATGTGGTCCATTGCAATCAACACAGTTGAGCAAGCCTTGGAAATAACATTCGCCCTTTAAGTGAACAACTCGGAGCTTGCTCTAATATCCTTTTCAATACATTGGGTGGAAGGCCAATCAATCACAGCAGCAGAGTTTTGAAGTACTGTCACCCCAAGCAAACTTCTTGTTTCCATGAATTTGGCTGTTGTTCATTGATAAAACACCACCTGGAGAATCTGTTTTCTAATTGTTATGTGAAAAAACTTGCATGGTTTTATCAGCCACAATTAAGCTAGATTTCTCTGAACATTTCACTTTCACAATCTGTATTAAGACTACAAATCTACAAGCAAAAGTGTCAAATTTGACTTTCCAAACTGTTTCAGTTTGGTAACTATTGCAGATTGCAAAATTTGATGTTTTATGAACTTTTATGGTCTGACATTTTGACAGCTTTGATCTTATTCAACCAATCAGATTAATTGAACCCTTCTAACAAGGATTCTGCTTGCTTATTTCAGCATGTTTTGCGAAAGTATAAAATATGCTGACAACAATTTTGTGTGCATCAAAACTAATAATTTTTTCCGAAAATAGAAAGTTACCCAAATATGACAGATTCTTTTTTATGGAACAAATAAAAAAGCCTTGACTGAGTTCTGTTCTGTTATAAAGTACTTGGGTAGCAGCTAGAGCACTCAAGAGGTGGGGAAAAACACTCAACTATGTCTTGTGTTTCTCTCTACACTTATTTTGTGCTGTAGCTGCTTACTGCTTGCTTTACAACAGAACAGAGTACAGTTGGGGTTTCTTTATTTGTTAAGAGCCAGGTGTGAGGAACTTTTTCAAGAATACCAACTGAATTGGTCTAATTATAAAAAATTCAGAGTTACATAGTTTAATCTTTTTTTGACAATTATTGTTGAGACTTTCTTTTATATAACTATTGGTCTATTATTCCTAACAGTATATCACATTAATTTAGTAAAGTGATTGTTCTGTATATGGGGTCTATGACTCCTTTACAGATCAACCTTACAGTATTTCTCCTTTCTTAATTAGGTTACAGTATTTTATTTTGTTAATTGCATTAAATTGTAATAAATTATAATAAATAAATATCAAATATTTTATCTGATCATAATCACTATTACACACTTGCACATCTGTACAATTCACTTCCAACTCCCCAGATGAAGTCTTCACCTAAAAATTAAAACAGTTACAAAAATTAATTTAAAAATCATCAGAAGTCAGGAAGCAAACTGGAACTTACTTGGGCTGATTTTTTTAACAAAGTTTAGCCATTGTTTAACAAAACCGCATTCTAAATAATCTTAAATTTAGCTGAACTTTTATCTGAACATATATTTTTGTGAACAGTGTCAAGAGGGCCAAAAACTTGCAGTTGGAGGACCACTATTTAATGTAAACAACCCCTTGTAGAGAATATGTAAGGCCCAGTGTTTGCGTAAAACCACAGTTTGGGTTAGATCTTGTGTAAATAGCCAACCCTTTCAGTTTTCCCTTAGTCAATTTAATCAAATAAGGACTGAAGTACCATGCAAATAGCTCCACATTTTCAAACACAAACCCAAAATTTTAAATAAATGTATTACATGAGTACAATAGAAAACATTCAGAGGTGAATAAAAATGAAATTAATTGACTAGATAAAGACCAATGTTGCCAAGAGTAAATGTAATATTGTCGTTTACAAATAAACTGTTCATGAATTACATTCACACTTAGTTACAGTTTCCCACAGGAGATTAACGATCAAGCTCTGAGAAAGTCCCCTTGGAATTTATTACACTGACAAATTGATAATTTTTTCATTGTGGATTGGACTTCACGTTGCATGCTACTCACATTGGCAACACCACACAGGTTTCATAGCAGATGTCTCAGTCAGTGTATGGCCACCCGTTTGATCTGTAAGGCACAAAAAATGGTTTGTTGAAACATTTTTTGTAAATTATGGAAAAACCATGTTAATGAGAAGCAAGAGGCCGTAAAAAAATAGATAAAGGGCTACAGAGTGGCTCAGGGATGCATTTTAAACTAGTGATAAGTTGACTTCTAGTGACTACTCCTTGCAAAAATTTTCAGGGAACTACCAGCTTCGGGTATTTGTATATTTTAGAGCATGCATTCTTTCTGCTCAAAACAAGGAAATCGACAAATGAATCATCATAAATAAACAAACAGTTGATTGTAAGTTTTATGATATATATACAGGTAAATTATCTTCCACCATTTGGCATTACGAACCGATAAGTTCACCACAATAGATGCAACGTTAGTATAAATAGGGAAAGCCAAAATAATAACAAAAACCCGAATACATCCTGTAGATATCCGCGAAAAAGATCAGTTTGTAAGGAAGCTAAGAACTGCAATGATGCCTAAACGTTATCGTGCAGCTAATAAAATACAATTCATGACTACAAAAGGTATCGATTTCTTATCGAGTGGTGCTAAATAACTACTATCCCTTAAGCTTCTATAATGAAAACGAAATAGTCAAACACTGTTGAAATAAATACACAAACAAGTTCCCAACTAACCGTTTGCATCAGTGCGCGCACTGTTATTTCCTCCCGCGTTCCGTCGTGCAGGCCTTGGTGGCCTTGGAGGTGGTGTTGGAGGTTTCTCCTCCTGAGGAAGTTCCTTAACATCGCCGATATATTCCACATACGTTCCAGGGAACTCGCCAACGTCTTTAGTGCGCGTGTTTTCTCCGGTAAGCCAGCCAGTTGGGTCGGACACAGGCTTTGCGACCACCATAATATCACCCTCTCTAATAGCTATGTCTCGTTCATCACGAGGCTGATACGGATAAATTACTCGGTACTGAGCCCAGCCAGAATCCATGGTCAGAATACTAGATTCAAGTCTTCAATAGACAGACAAGGCGATGATTTTCACCCCATTTTTTCAGCAGGATGGAAATCTGGAAACATACTTCAGGTCGCCAGACTTCGTTTGGGAGATCAGTCCACCACTCCGTGACGTCACGATCGTTGACAGCCTCAGCTCTCGATCAAGTGAGTCAGTGGCATCTGAGTCAGTGGATAGTTTGAAGAATGTATGCGCAAAATTCCACGAATAACGAGGGAGACGCCTGGAAAATTTTCACGAAATTGAAATCTGGTGCAAAGAGAGTGGTGAAAAGATGCCTTTTGGTCTCTCTCCAGAGGACAAAGTAGCCAAAGCTACTGAAGAGTATGGTCAACAACTGCGCGATCTCTACAAGCATGAGTGTTACGGTTCCAAAAAGAAAGAGTGTAAGTTGTTTGGTCAGCACTACAAGGATTACATAATGTTTCAGTTCAATCATGTAACTCCTCATGACATGCGTAAAACTGTCCACGGGCTATGTGCGTTATCGAGGGTGACTGTGGGACTACGGGAGCTGCAGTATAACTCGCATATTAGCAGATGTTCGACAATCTAGCCGGTTATCTTTGTATAATTTCTGAAAAACGAATATTTGGATGGCGGAATTGTTGAAAGGAATTTATCTTAAATTGTATTTTCTACTATACTTTTGACAGGCAGTATGGGTTTTTTTTTTTTTTTTTTGTTACATTTATTTTTGTCAATGAAATGATCCTGTCTATAGATACCCATTTTGAATTGGCTCAGTTTTTATGCCTAACAGAAGTCCAATGCCCCCCCCCCCCCCAAAAAAAAAAAAAAAAAAAAATTACAATAGGTTCTCCCCCACACTTTTCATTTTCTTCTTTTAACACATCTCAAGGTTCAGTTTATTACATGGTAACTACTAGTTTGGTATACAATCTCCTGTCCCTGTGTTGGCACCTGTCAATGTGATTTCACACTTGATGCACTTTTATTTACATTTTATAGTTTTTCAGTCTCTTCTTGTCTCTCCATTGTAGCTTGCCACATACTTGCAGAATTTTATGCTTCAATTGAAATGGATATAGATAAAGCAAAGGAACTCTATGAACACACCTGTAAAGAGCTTAATTTTAATGAAAGTTGCCTGGCTTTAGGAAACCTCTATCTGACCAACAAAAGTAAGTGGTTCTATATTTCTTGAGATTTGCATCTAGAGCACTATTGTGAGTAGCCTCTGGAAGATTTTTTGATGTAACTGTATACTTGTACAATCAAGTTGATATTTGCCAAAGGATGAGAAAGCATTAGTTTTTCTTTTTTAGAACAATAATTTATTAACTGCCATTATGATATTAATTTTGTTTGAGATCCACTTGGTTGTAAGATGCACCCTTAACTTCAAGACCTTTATTTTGTCAAGTCAAACTTTGGAGTGAAGAGAAAATTTTTTGTTGCAGTCAATTTCTTCAATAGCAAATTGAAATCAAAGAAAATATTTACATAGTGTGTGTACTTCCACTAACTGAAGATTTTTTTACTCTCTGTGTGTTTATTCAAGAATTCAAAAATCCTGAGAAAGCAATGAGCTTATTCCAAGAAGGTTGTGAGAAGAAATCTCCAGGAGCTTGCAATAATGCAGGACTCCTGTATCAAAAAGGAGTAAAAGGATCGACAATAGAAAAGGATTTGCCAAAGGCTATAGAACTTTTTACCAAGGCCTGTAACTATGGACATAGGAACGGTTGCTTCAATTTGAGTGCAATTTATCTCACTGGAAAAGATGGAATCCCAAAAGACATGAAAAAAGCTTTTGAACTATCCTTAAAAAGCTGTGAGATGTCACACCCATGGGGATGTATCAATGTCAGTCGAATGTATGCTTTGGGTGATGGGGTGGAGAAGAATCCCCAAGAAGCAGAGAAATTTAAAAGACTTGCAAAATTATACTCTGGACAAGACTAGGGTTTTCTTAAAAAAATTTATCGCTGGTGAGAGTGCACCAAACCTGGAATTTCTCCTTTACATTATTACATTTATCAAAAACATCTTGGATGGTATTTAAAACGTTGAATAAAAAGATAAATTATTGGAGGCTGGTTTTAAATTAGTGTGGTGACCAAAAATACTTGCTGATGTCATGTTGAATATTTCATCCAACCTTGTCAGTGACCACTGCATTGTGGCATCTATTTATTTCTACTCAAACTTAAAAAGTGTTCCATGGCTATTGACAGTAATTAACATCTTTTCACTGAAGTGGAGTTGGCTACTGGTGGATTTTTATCAACAAAGTGATGAGGTAAATGTCCTCCACAAGCCCCAAACACTGAGGTGAACAGTTGTTTTATATACTAAAATTATGAAATTATATAGCATGAAAAGATGATTTTAACTCATTAATCCTGCAATGATAACAATATTTTTGGGCCCAAATCCCTTGCTCAGAGGTGAGCAGCCAACCAGAGCTCACCTTCAAAGCTATTCACTGTTTAAGTATATACTAAATGTCAGTATCTCTATGATCCCATGATTATTTGTTTTAAAATCCTACAAATTTATCTTAGTCGTCTACCACTGGTGGTAATATTTCTTTGAAATCCCCCAATTTTATCTTGATACTCCCAATCAACCCCTCAAAACAATTGCCCATTTCCAAATTACATTTAGTCTCTTTTTCAAACAGAGTCCTGGTGCTTATCTATTTATATGATAAAAAGTTTACATAAACATGCATTCTTGGGCAAAGGTAATTAGGAAATGGCCTATGTCTTTAGATGCCTTTTTAAAATTTTACCCCTGAAATTTCAAAATAAGACACTCCTAGGTACTGATACTTTTGTCCTCTTTTGCTTAGTTTTGAATATTCACTGTCAGTTGGCAGTTGTCTATTCAAAGTGTAAACAAAATCATTCTCAACATGTCTCACACCTACAGTGACAAAAGGAAAATATGGAGTATTGGATTATTTTGTATGACGGAATTAATGGTCTGACAGCAATGGTGGCCTCAATTTCAAAATTGCAGCATCATTACAGACCACTACTTTTCTATTTAAGACTTTTTACAAAAACTTTTTTTTCATGGTAATATTAGTGGTCCTGGGAACCTTTTCTCAAAAATTTCAATAACTTAGCAGGCCCAAAGTCTATCTAAAAATCAAACTTTAAAGCATGGAGAAGCAGGTTCTGGCACCCTAAACAGTCCATTGAGCTGATAGTTTGTATAGCATAATTTTCAAAACTTTTGGAAACCCCATCTTGAATGAAAACAGAACAGCTTTACTGTCCTGTCAAGCTACAGGGACCTTCAAGAAGCACGCCCCACCCAGCACTGCATGAAATAAAATTACTTCCTAAAGAAATAAAATAAAAGTTGCTATCATTTTTTAGTCTTTTTTTTTCCTTGAAGGAACTCCCTGTCCATACCTAATTTAATAATAAATGTTATTTACAACACCCCTGTGTCAAGCTAGTAATTATCTGTAAATAATGCAAGGCTGTGGTCTAACAGCGCCCAGTGGCCCCTGGTGCCTTACTTGTGCTCTTGGGTAAATCAGGAATCTTAGTTTTCTCATACAAAGCATATGCTGGGCACCCTGGATTTCACAGTTTCAAAGCGCTGGGCCCCATTTAATTTTCCTTAGAGCACAGCCTTGATACATAATGGTTCAAGAGTTAGCATTCGTTTATAAGAAAACTTTTTAATGTCAATGGTATAGGAAGTTCCTGTATAGAATCCCAGTGACAAGCGAGTTGTTTCCTCAGGATAACTTTACATATCTGAATCAATGGCAGTGGCATCTCTGCAATAAGGAAGCAAAATGTCATTAATTAACAACTTTCTAAAACATTCACAGTTTAGAATAATTCTGTGGACTGTAAGAACTTTCACAGGCAAACTTATCAACCAAAATGTCAAAAAACAAAAACATGATGAATTGCATAATATAAATAGGATGACTTCATGATGATTGACAATTTATCTGACTGACTCCATGCGCCTATTAGCATTTTATTTTCAGCCTCATTATAGAGATATCAGTGTGGAATTTACATAGTGCTAAACTATAATGTACTACTCTAGACATGGGAAGAGGCAAAGGGTATATGTACATTGTTTAGTCACATAAAATTTTGTTTCCACTGAGGGCTTTTCAGATTCATGTCTGCATCAAACTGCAGATACCCCATGGATGATGCCAATGTATGTATATGTTGCAGGTAATTTTTTTTCTGAGGTAAATTTTATTTTTCACTAGCTACAATTTTTTTAACCTGGGTAATTTTGCTCCACAATATTTTTTTCACTTGCTATGGGGTAACTAACTGTTTTTTTATTGATAACAATGATAGAGATATTGGGTTTTGTCAAGATAAGGATATAACAATCCGAGAGAGCAAGATCTTCACTGCAATTAGCCTGATTCTGTCGGTTAGTTAATCAGAGGATTAGATCTAGGGTTAGGGTTAAGGGTTAAAGTTAAGGATTAGGTTTGGGATTAGGGATAAGGTTAGGGTCAGGGTTAGGATTGGGGTTAGGGTCAGGGTTCAGATGTACTTGTAGACTGAAGAACAGAAAAAAGGAAGATAGGTTTTGAAAAAAAAATAAGATGGTTTGCTGTTGCTATAAAACACACAACAAATATAAAAATAAACTTGAAAGCAGTTTTATTTTCTATTGTTCCATTGCCATTTTACATGCTGCTGTAAACGTTATTTCTTTTATTAGTAGTTTCAAAAACAATATTTGGGCTTGAGCATTTTGTCAATCTTGAGGGGGAAATGAGAGTTGTTATTAAACCAAATTTGGTTGCTATTCTTGCATATGTGTTTTCCATTTCAATTATTTTCCCAAATAGAACATTGGGATGAAGTGCAGTACTTTTATCAATCTTATCAATTTTGACACAGACATAAACATTGACTTCAAATTTCTTTACACTCGGTCTTGCGGATTTCATTTTTTCATTGTATTTATTTTGTTTTTGATTTGTTTGGCTTTTTATTTGTTTTCTGTTTTGAGATGAACTTTCTTCAGCTTTTCTTTTGGAGGTAGGATTGTTTATGTCTGAGACTCTGGTAGGCTCCTCAACTTCTGTTTCAATTGTGTTCTCTGCACATTCATTTTCATCTTCACCTTCTTGTTGTCTGTCTGCTTCCATAGAGGAACATTGTTGCAGTGATGGTGTTGTTGGCATGCTTTTATGGGGAAGAATGCCGAAGACAAGTTCATATGGGCTTCTTGAAGTTGCTCTGTGTATTGTGACATTTCTCTTATAGGCAGCCTCTCCAACAAATCTGCACCAGGTATTCAAACTGACTTGTTTCTCCTTAAGGATGTTTGCTAAGTTTTCCTTAACAGTTCTGTTGTTTCTTTCAACTAGTCCCTGCGTTTGTGGAGTTCTTGGAGCTCCATGAACTAGGTCAATTTTATGTTTATTGCAAAAGTCTATCATGTCCTTATTCTTGAATTCTCTTCCATTATCTGTGTGAAGCTTTTTGGGAAAGCCAACCTGCCAAAAGAGTTGTGTGACTGCTTCTAATACTTCCTCACTGGTTTTATGTGACAGAGGAAAAAGCCAGGAGAACTTGCTGTAATGATCAGTTGCATGTAAAAGCCAGTTGTGGTTTCTTCCACAAGAACAATTCAAATTCCGAAAGTCTATCAAATCCAACTGTACGTGTGCCAGAAAATTACTTGCCTGTATTGGCTTCATTATTGGCCGCTTCAAATGGTCTGTTACACTTTTTTGTTGTTGGTGTAGATGGCACAGACCAACAAATAGTGTTACAACATCTTGAGATATTTCTGCATATGTTCTCTTTACAAATTCTTCAGTTTTATCTCTGCCGCGGTGTGCGGTTGAAGAATGAGCTTGGGATAAAATGCCGCGAAGTTGCCTTTTAGGTACTACAATTTTTCGGTCCTTGGACAAGATGTTGTCATTTTGAATGGTCCATTGCTTTCACTTAATCGTCCCTACATCTGTCTTTGTTAGTCCGAACTGCTTGTGATTCTTGGGTTCATTTTTGAGCCAGTACTTCGCATTCTCGTAAAATTTATCATCTATGAAGACAGTCAATTTACTGTTACTTTTTTTGGAGCCTTTAAGGGCATCTAACTTTTCGTAAAACGCGTCTTTAGCGACACAAAACGGTACACCCTCCATCGCTTTCTTCGCTTTCGATGAGTAAGTCCCATTTTCATACAAGTGCGCATGTGCATGCACATTTTGCATAAATTAAATTTTGACCGAGGTGAGTCTGGTACCAAAGAAAGAATAAATGGAAGAAAAAAAGTGAGTGTTTAGAAAAAGGACTGTGTGGTATAGAGAAGAGTGTGATGGACAGGAAATCTAATCTGCTACGAAGGTCATAGGTTCAAAATGCAGAGGGTAAGTAATACTTCTTTATTCTCAATGAAGTATTAGTATTAATATAGATGGAAGTTAGTTAGTATTTAATAAGCAGAATTGTGAGATAGTGAAAGAGTAGAGGTGGATAGAAGGGAAAAGGGACCAAGAGAGGAATGTGAAGGTGATATAATTAATTTTGTTAATTCCTCTCTATCTTTTAAGAACCCCCTAAAAATACCAGGCCCTTATTTTTCATCCACACCCCAAAAAATGAAGGCCCTTTTTTCGACAGTTGACTGAGTAAAAATTACCTGGTTAAAATAGAAAATACCTAGTTAAAAAATATATTTACCTAGTTAAAAAAAAATTACCTATGGAAAAATTTTAACTACAACATATACTTAATTGAACACTAAATGAATGAATGAATATTAATAAATACTGTTCTAAATATCCCAACTGGCAGGAGGCAGACCAATTAGCCATGTACAAGGAAAGCTTGAACCAGGGACAACCAGCTTACAAGCCCAGGATCCCAACCACTCAACAACACTGCCTCGGATCAGTAATTCAATGTCTTTCAAATGAGCAATTAACTAATTAACAAATGGTAAACACCACAGCGTACACTATTGAGTTATGGATGCACGCGGGGAGTTGCTAAGCACGAAAGAAGCGTAAGAGTCGCTTGAGGTGATAGCCGAGAGCGACTCTAGCTTCTTAAGTGCTTAGCAAACCTCCCAAGTGCATCCATGACTCAATAGTGTACACTGTGGTGTTTACCATTTGTTTTATAACATAACATTGATACATTGTAGCTAAAGAGTTCCCTTTTATTTAACAAATCTTACGCGACCAGAAAAAACAAGTGCATGCAGAAGAATAGTCTTTGCATTATTTTGCTCACATCAGCAGCATACACCCATGGGCAAATGAGGGACGCTAAAATGACCAATCAGAGCGCGTGCTTTACTTTGGTTAAGTTATAATACTTGTAAGAAAAGAAGTTTGTAATACAAAAATTGCCTCACATACTTCCAATGAAAGTTACACAGTCAGTCAAAGAGTTAAAAGTGTCCCACATTTCTTACCAAGAGCTGTTTCCAACAATTCTAAACAGTAACTTTGCCCAGATAGCCTTGCTATATCAAGAGACATGTCATCATCCCGTCCAAGAAGCGTTGGTGATCCTCCATACTGAAGGAGAATACTTGTTAACTGGACAGCAATGTCATGGGCATGATTGGCTCGCAGTGTTAAATGAAGAGGTGTGTCTCTAACTAGGTCAGTAGCATTGACCTTACTTCCAATATCCAAAAGCATAACTGCTACTCTAACTTTTCCTAGAAGTGCAAAAAAACCTGTTAGTAATATATGTGATTTTTTAATACGTCTTGACTTTTAGTATTATATAGCCAGAGATATGCTTATGGATTCCCCTAGTAATTATAACCTGGTTTAAAGCATTATATTTCAAAAGTAAATATCATTGAATTTCTAGTTGGAGCAGCTTCCTATGTTGCTATTTTTAAGGATTGTAAACTTAAAGAAATTGCCACCTTTGGTAGCTAAAATTTGTAAGATACAATTTCAAAATTGGTAGAATCATAATAAAGAAACATTTGATGTACAGGTGGGAAATAGACTCTCAAAGGGTTTACCCATTTGTTGAAGAAATATAAATTATATACCAATAATGTAAATTATTTTTATCAAATTTTTTGCATTGTTAGTGGTAAATTCAAAAATTCAAAATCTTACTTGAGTAAGTATACTTACAATGAGTTAAGTTTAAAATTAGTTTGTTACATGTATCGTGCAGTCTGTGATTTCTTGCTAGAAAAGATACCAGTGATTAATTTGGAGGCAAGTTTAATGGGTAGTTGCTCTTGGGAGTCAATTTGTTCAGGGACAACACTTCAGGGACTGTTTAATTCCAAGGAGTCAATACTTTGAGTAGCTACCAACACTCAGAGACACATCTTTAGTTTGTGTTTAGTATTAACTCACAATACCTTTTTGCCAAGTTAAAGTGTTACCAATAAATTCCTACTAGTTAACATCAAGGCATACTAATAATGTTAATATTAAGTACCTTGCATACAAGCTTCATGCAGGGGAGTTCTTTTTTGATTACTCCTTGCATGTGGGTCTGCACCATGGATGAGAAGTTCTGTCAATATAGCATCATAACCTCTGTATGCAGCCTCATGTAGAGGCGTATGTTTACCCGCATTGACACTGTTCACATCAGCACCAGCCCGTATTAGTAACTTGACACAATCTAAGTGTCCTTGACGAACAGCAATATGAAGAGGTGACCATGGTGCTCCACCAGTATCTAATTTCAAACACAAACAAATCTAGCTCAGATACAATAATTTCAACTGAGTTGTGCAGCTCAACTAAATATATTGTGCTTGCATAGCAAGGGTGGTGTATTGCAGTTAGCAACATGCCCTTCTAAGGGGTTCAGTGGATAATGCTTTATTGGAAAAATTTGAAATTTGAGACTCTCGGGGTCATTAGATCAATATACTTATTTTCTGTCTTTGATCACAATTCACAAAGTAGCTGGCACAAAATGGTCTGACAGTCAGCAGGTTTCCATAGCCTACCAGCTTCTGATAACAAGCTTGATATATTAAAGCTTATGAGTAAACTTTCTGTGCTAGTCAAAAGAAAAAATCAATCAAAGCTTAATCATTGTGGTTTGAAATGTTCTCTTTAACTTTTAATAAGATATAGTCAGAAAATCATATTATGTGCTGGAACTTCATTTAAACATCAGTTGAAAAAGATGAGTTTATTTTAACTCAGAGTGCTTTCCAAGTCTCTCAGCCTTCACTTCCATTTTACACTTAGTTATAACTGATTGACCATGATGATCAAATAATGTTTTTCAGCAGCACTGCTTTTGAACAATCACTTACATTGAGTGGGGTTATTAACAAGTGCACCAGCATCTATCAATAATTGTACCAGTTCTGCAAAACCAGCTTTACAGGCTTCATGGAGAGCATGCCAGTTGCCTTGATTGGTCAAAGATGCCCCAGCTTGAAGTAACACTTGAACAACGTCCACAAATCCACCAGTAACTGCCCACATAAGTGGCGATCGTCCAAATTTGTCCACATCATCTAAAGGTGAACCAGCTTGTAAAAGAACCTTCACAACATCAAGATGACCAGCTGAAGCAGCTACGTGAATGGGGAGTTTCCTCCTATGTTCTGTTTTATATTAAAAAAAACCAGTTTATTCAAAAACAGGTTTCTAATGAGCTGCAATTTTTCATTAAATATTAAATAGATTTTACAAGAAGGCAACAGGAGGAGGTATCTATTATGCAGGCCTAATGCTTTGCAGAAGTTTCTTTGCTATCAGAGTGTTTTTAAGACTTAACTGAGAACATCGTAAATCATAATTATGTAGTACTTAACCCTTTAAGTCCAAAGAGTTATTAACATCTAATTTCTCCTTGCAAGATCACCCCTGAATCACAAATTTGGGTTACAAGAATTAAGGAAATGATAACTAAAGAAGCTCTTGATTGTTATATTCTTCTTGTCAGCACCTTTCGAAATGTATCTATAGAAATACCATGGAGACTATGTATATTGATGTCAGAGGGTAAAAGGTTAAGAATTATCACATACAGTTGACATGAGGTAACTGGAACCTTCAAGGAAAAATGAAGCTTCGAGTTGTAAGTTCTTAAATGTACCCTACAGCTGTAAATCAGGAAAACATGACATTAAGACTGCACTACAAAGTTTTGTTTAATACAAAATAGACAAGAGGTACAAATTGGCTGCTTTCAAATAATTCATAGCACAACACTGTTCACTGACTTGTTCTGCATTAACAAATGTACAGGAATGAATTGACTCAAGCAAGTAAAATTAATTAGAGGAAAGTCCTAAAAGAAAACAAAAACTGGTTCAAGTTAACAAAAGATTTAATCGTTTTATTAGGGTTCGGAGTTACCAAGGAAAAAATTACTAACAGTAAAATAAATACGTAAAGGAGGTCCAGGACAAATCCAATTTGGTTCAAATTAATGTTGACAATACTCAATCCCATGAGGGTTTGAGTTGTCAGGTGTCTCAATAATTTGTTTATCTTCAGTTAGTATTATAGTTATATAAGAAATGTATAGTAAATTATAGAATCAATTTGTAAGTATTTCAGTCAATCGTTACAAAAATGAACATAGTATCCATACACTGTTATTCACAACCCATCCATTTATTTTCATGCAATTTTATTGCCTAATTTATTTTACAAGGTGTAAAATCACCACAAAATATCCCATCTATGTCGATACATGCATCCACAATTGACTTGACACCAATTTTTTAAAAGCCATTATTGCGTTATATAAAAATTAATGGGCACATTACAAACCCCAGGGAGGCATCTGAATAACTAGTAAAGGGCTCCAAGAACCAGAAACACAATCCTTAGAGCATCCACTAACTTGTACCCTATGGAGCACCATTCATCCACAAAACCTAAGATTACCTTTAACATTGACATCAGCTCCTGCATCAAGTAAGAATGTGACACATCCCATGTATCCACCCCTAGCAGCATGGTGTAAAGCAGTCCCTCCTTGGTTCTCTATCACATTTGGATCCAGGTTCTTGGCTTCAAAAATAGTCTTGGCCTGATAGAGCATTTGATAAAGATATACCCAAACAACAATCTCAGTGGTACTGTTAATACCCTCACAGAAATAAAAAAAAAATATTCTCTCATTACTAGTTACCTACATAATCAGTACAATTATATCGTCGATGTCACTACAACAACTAGCAAGTCAAAAATTTTCCATTCTCTTTATTTCATTCTGTATTAGGACTTCAGACCTCACCTCTGAAATCAATAAATCCTGGCTTATGAAACTTATATTTGGTTTGAACATTTATAGCTGCGGTCACATCTACAACACAACTAAAGTTTAACTTCAGTTAGTGTCAAGTTATGTGACCTCATACCTAACTGTAGTTAGAGCTTTCAGTCCACTTTGCCATCACACCACGCAGTTAACTACAGTTAGTTCTAATTAGCCTATGGATGAATTAAAAGAGGCTCGTGACAGCCCTTATTGTTCATCTGTGAAATGTCCACATGGTTGACCAATGTAGAGTGTGTCTAGTTTTTCTTCTTATTTCTTTTTTCTGAGCAGCAAACTGTCTGGAATTCATCACAGCAAATACAGGGAAAGCTGCACAAAAGCTTGAAGGCCACACCTGTTGCTACCTTGTTGGGTGCAAATTTTTTGTTTGTCATTTTTGATTTTCCCCTCACTTCACACCTGGTTTTTATTGTGCACATTTATATATGCTCATCTCACACGTGCGAAAAGAAGTGTCACATTCTGATTGGTTGTTTGTTTATAAACTTAAGGCTAACTAACCCATGAACCCTGCTTAGGTAGAACTATAGTTAGTCTGTATTGTTTTGTATCTCCGAGACATAAATTTTCTAACTTATAATAGTTAGAGCGAACAGAGAAGTGGTCACATTACCAAAATAGCTACTTATGGTAATCCCTGTCTTAACTATACTTAGTAGCCCAGATGTGACCGTAGCCTAAGACTCCTTGGTTTAGCATAATTTAGTTTTGCATCAGTAAGGAAGTAAAAAAAAATTGGAAAAAATTTAGACTTGAATTTTCTGCTCAAATTTTACAAATTGGTTACATCCCTTTCATTTAATTTTCATTTTGGAGTTGATGAGACAAACACTTAAATATGCTCTTCTGCCTGTTATGCACCCAACTTAAAGTCGTTGGTGGTCAAAATCTACATCTGTCTTCTGACTAAATCAGCTGAAAAGCCTCACCCTTAACAGGATGCACTTTCCCAAACAGCTAAAATAGGGCACCACCCTCCTCCTGCCTCTAATGGACAAAGGTAACAGTTTGATGTGGGTAATTCAAGTCTGATATGAATCACACCAGTGCAATGACTAATCAATAAGTCATACCATAAGGTGTACCAGGTATTTGTCTATCTAATATGAGTCACCTCACTTTGAATCTTTCAAGAGCTACTGCTGACTGAACAACCTGTGGCAAGCATTTAAGTGGCTGTAACCAAATACTGACACAATTCCTTGTTGTGGCCAACCACCTCAAACATAATGCATCCTGCTTAATGTGGACTTACTACCATCTATTAGTAATAATCAAAACATACATTTGACATGATATTACACTGAACAGCAGCGCAGCGTTGATTCTTACCTCGTCCAAATTTCCCTCACGTACTGCTGCCAGAAATTCTATAACTCCATTTTCCCTTGGATTTGCTAACATAACATGAAGAGGTCGAGGGGGAGGAGGAGGTCTGATCAAATCGTCACCTTCTCCATCCATGATTTGTAATTCGAACTTCGTTCAAACGTTCCGTTCGAAAGATGAGAGTTGTGGTTCGTTGCAGTTGTTATCGCATTCTTCCTTCAAATCAGCCACGCGTCATGACCATATTAGGAGCACAGTTGTGTATCCCGCTGGAGTCTGTATTGCCTTATCATTGAAGGTCTCGTGGCTTTGAGAAATTATTCTACTTTATAAACAATTGCATAACGCAAACTCACAAAATAGGTGCATGACCTCACCCATAGACAAGGAGCAGCAAGGAAATTTACCTTATTAGGAATAAAGATTGAAAGTGATTCATTTTACTGGTGCATACATAACAGAATTGTAACAGCCCATGTCATCCGCAGGCCCGTAAGTGGCTTATACTGCTCACCAAAACATTCAGCTTCTAAGGGGGTTTCAAAGGGGTTAACCAATAGCCGTAAAACGTCCAAAATAGCTGGCTGTCAGGCGTAAAATTTGACACATTTTAATCGTAGGTCGTAAAAAGTTAACCGTAAAAAAAATTCTGGAAACAACCATGGAAAGAAATTAACACAGCCGTAAATTGGCCCAAGTTTTAGCATTAGCCGTAAAAGCTATCACCGACTTGGGATCCTCCTAGAAGTCTGTTAGAAGCATATCAGTGTCAGAAAAGTCCGTTATTCAACTAAGTAAATTCAGTGCAGGGGTGATTACATCGTCATTGACGTGCTAAGTCGAAGGCATCCTATTACAGTAACTGTTTGGCTGCTTTCAATTTCGAGTACCTTCGTCTCTGTGGAGATGTGAGTACAAATACAGGGCCTCAATTTACTAAAAGGATTTGTACAGAGTGCGGACGGGTCGTGGCTCGAAATCATAGGGCAACTCAATGCGATAGTTGCTCCTTGTGGACTCACATCAAATGTGGAGGAGTGTCTCCAAGGGAGTATCGGTTCATGAAATCTACCAAAGACTTTCGCGCACCTGTAAATCCTGCCGTGAGCTGATACAACAATTTCCTTTCGTGGACGCAAACCTAAACTCTTGCAGAAATTCAATTTTGGACTCTCAATCTGATGGAGAAGACGCTAACTCAGTTTGGGAAGAATTTCACAACATGGCGAAGAAGTATCGCAAGAACCGTCTCAAGATCGCACACATAAATGCAAATAGCATTGGTGGTTTTAAATTTCATGAGGTAAAGACCTGGCTCCTTTCTGGTAGGCTCGATATCCTTATAATCTCTGAGACCAAGATTGATGAAAGTTTACCTAACAGCCAGTTTCAAATCAACGGTCAGGTTATCGCTTGTGTCGTGATGATAGAAAGGTCAGCGGAGGCCGGGAGGGCTCATCATGGTATACGTGAGAAGTGATGTCTACTTTGTGAGAGTTCAACTGGCAACTTAGGAGTCTATCTTCGGAACATTGCTCTGGTTTTGGAACTGAATCAATTGTACTTAAAGTTAAACTGGGAGAAACTTGGCTTGTTGCTGTTGATATTTATAGACCGTCTTCTATTCCCAAGTCACAATGGATCGAGGAGCTTTCGCTTCTCTTCGAAGCCGTTTCTGCACTAAGCGACTTCAACACAGATCTCTTAGATCCTGACGAACCTCCCAGAGAACGGCGATGTCTTTTGGACTTGCTGGATATTTATGATCTTGAATGTTTAATTGCAAAAGCTATTCGAAAAACCGAAACAACCGAAACGCTACTTAATTTGATCTTGACTGACAAACAACAAGAAAAAGGCTTTAATATCAGACGTAGTACATGCGCAGATTAGCGATCATTCTTTAGCCTATATTATATTACGGGCTTCGGCCCCAAGATCACGCTCTCGAAAAATAGGGTCTTAGAGCTTTAAAAATTTCAGTCCAGGTAAATTTATGCAGGATTTGCAAATTATACCTTTTTCAATAACAGATGTTTTCGATGAAGTGGATGATAAACTCCTCGCCTTTCAACAATTGTATGACAATATCTTAGATGAGCACGCGCCTCTTCAACAAACTGTAGTTAGGGGAAATCAAGTTCCGTATATGACAGAACAATAGCGAAAGGCAATAAGGCATAGGAACAAACTCTGGAGAAAGTTTAGAAGGGACCGCACATACGTCAACTATCATCAATATAAAATTCTGCGTAACGAATGCACGTCCCTAGGACGGAGAGCTATCAAAGAGCATTTTGAGAAAAAATCGACGGAGCCGGACAACCCAAGGGAGTTCTGGAACACGTATCGTCCTTTCCTTCATACCAAAACAAAACAGGCTAATGTCTTGAAGAAAACAATCAGGTCATAACTGATAAGTGTGAAATTGCCAAGCTTTTGAATCAACATTTTATTAAGATCACGGAGAGTGTGAGGGCGGTGAGCGAAGAGGAGTACGGTAAGAATTTTCGGTAAACCATCCAAGTATTATAGCAAAACTACAACGTAATAGCAACGCAAGTTTCGAGTTTCAGCACACTAATCAAATACAGATCGAAAGCCTGCTATTGGAAATCAACTGTCGCAAATCGTGAAATTTGAACTCGTCGATTGACCACGGTCTGTATCCGAGCGAGTAGAAAAAAGGTCAGGTAACGCCCTTGTTTAAAAAAGGCGATGAATTCAACAAGACCAACTATAGGCCCGTTACAATCCTTACAGTTCTCAACAATGAGTACGAAAGGTTGCTGATGGTACAAATGAAAGACTTTTATCGGGTTATCCTCGGTGTAAAAACCTGACGAGGTTTTCTTTGTTTCATGAGGTATTGTTTATAATGTTCTGTTGTCTTTGTTTTATGTCACTCGTGAGCTTCACAGGTTTTTACACCGAGGATGAACCCTTTTATCGCGCCATCTTATCTGATTTCATCAGTTCTTTTAGAAAGTTCTATAGTTGTGAGACAGCCCTATTACGTCTGACAGAGGATTGGAGGAGCATGCGCGATAGGGGGGAATTGGTTGGTGTGGTGTCCATGGATCTTTCTAAAGCGTTTGATCTTCTACAGCACGACCTATTGTTGGCAAAACTCAAGGCTTACGGTGTTGGTGAGAAAAGCTGCGCGCTTCTAAAGGATTATCTAACTGGAAGACAGCAGAGAGTAAGAATTGGAGATACGTACTCCAGGTGGCAGAGCATAGGCATAACTAGGTAAAGGTGTTCCTCAGGGGAGTGTCCCAGGACCAATGCTCTTTAATGTCTTCATGAACTATCTGTTCTATCATGTTACGCAAGCCAAGCTGAATGTATATGCAGATGACCACCAAGTGTACTACTCAAACACTGATCCAGTTATATTGGAAAAATGTATCTGTAGTGAAGTAGCTAAGGCAAGTCAGTGGTACGCTATGAAAGTTAACGTAACTAACCACGAAGCGCTTATTTTGGGAAAAACTGATCACGATTTCTCTTTCCCAACTAAAAATTCTCTAGACATTTTTGGTATGAATATTGATAACAGGCTCTCTTTCGACAAACATGTATCCACTAAATGTAAAAAGATTAACAATCAATTTAAAGTTATGCAAAGATTCCGAAAACTCATCGCCAGAGACACTCTATTAAAGCTGTATAAGGCCTTCATCCTGCCGCATTTTTATTACTACTCCTCTGTGTGGCACTTTTGCGGCGCCCGCAATTCTGGTAAAGGGGAGGCCTTAAACAAGCGGATTTTGAGGTTTCTTTTACAAGATTACGAATCCTCGCATAATACGTTACTGGATAAGGTCAACTTAAAATCTCTTCAAGTCAGACGCCTACAGAATTTTCTAATTATATTGTACAAGAGTTTATTTTTTACTAACCATCCAGGATATTTAAATGATATCTTTAAGTTTAGATCTACGTCCCATAACTTACGTGGTAATTACATCTTGTCCCTTCCAAAACCTAAAACTACAACATATGGCCTTCATTCTTTCTCTTACTTAGCTGTTAACTTATGGAACTCTTTCCCGGACACCTTTAGAACTTCCAATTTTCCAGACTTTCAGCGCCAAATAGTTCTGTATGACTCCTTTGTGTAACTATACTGAATTTAGTAGTATAATAATATTTAAATAATGTTAATATGTAAATATTTATCATCATTAATGTATTATAATTCATTTATTCTAGTTTAGCTTATTTCTTTTACTTCATTTTAATCACTCGAAGATATGAGCTTACAGCTACTCTTAAACTCGAGGTAAATAAAGTTTATGTATGTATGTATGTGAGGTCAATTCCACAGGCGAGGCAGAACAAATTTCTTCGCATGACTGCTCGCGCGCGACCACGGAGTGCAAACGACAGATCACGGTTTGCGCGCCCTCTATTAAAACCACATACGACTGAAGCGTAACCGGTTAGTCGCGATATACAAATAATTGGCCACTGAAGCGAGTTTTGTTTGTTTTTTTAGCCTCTCCCTCCTCTACAAGTTGAGCTAGTTCCTCCATAACCAAATATAAATTGAATTATAAGGCAAGCTACAATATCGAGTGTCATCGAGCGAGTAAACAACTCGATCTTGTTAACGCAGATTATAGTCGCTTTCGTAATGCAAATCATGAATTACTAAGGAAACATTCGTCGAAGAACATTTTTTCTTTGAACCAACTTGTTTTTGCTTAACTCTGGCTTTTGCCTCATCCTTTCTTGAGACTGTGGAGGCGCGGTGGTCTCATGGTTAGTGCGATCGAGTGGTCCGGGTTCGAGCCCCAGCCGGGGACATTGTGTTGTGTCCTTGGACAAGACACTTCACTCTCACAGTGCTTATCTGTCTATCTATCTATCTATCTATCTATCTATCTATCTATCTGTCTATCTATCTATCTATCTATTTATCTATCTATTTATCTACCTATCTATCTATCTATCTATCTATCTGTCTATCTAACTGTCTATCTATCTATCTATCTATCTATCCATCCATCTATCTATCTATCTACCTACCTATCTATCTATCTATCTATCTATCTATCTATCCATCCATCCAGCCATCCATCCATCTATCTATCTATCTATCTATCTATCTATCTGTCTGTCTATCTATCTATCTATCTATCTATCTATCTATTTATCTATCTATCTATCTATCTATCTATTTATCTATCTATCTATCTTTATTTGTTTGAGCAGGTTGAATTATGGCAGCTAATTACTGATGTGGACCTGCTATCTTCCCTCCCATCCCACCCCAGGGGAGGACATCCATCACACAGTAATCTCGTGTGTGGGAAATGAACGTCTCCTGCCCCAACCCTGCAGTAGACGAGACCTCCATTTATTCGTCCCTATCTATCTATCTATCTATCTATCTATCTATCTATCTTCTTTATTTGTTTGAGCAGGTTGAATTATGGCAGCTAATTGCTGATGTGGACCTGCTATCTTCCCTCCCATCCCACCCCAGGGGAGGACATCCATCACACAGTAATCTCGTGTGTGGGAAATTAACGTCTCCTGCCCCAACCCTGCAGTAGACGAGACCTCCATTTATTCGTCCCTATCCGAGAGGACTAGAATATCTAACCATTTCTTGATGTTATAGAAAGGTAGCAAATTCTTCTCAATTATTTTAAGACCTTGAGTGTTGGTCCGGCCAACTTTACACATTACTCTCACAGTGCCTCTCTTCACCCAGGAGAATTTGATGGGTTACCGGCGAATTTAATGCCGGGGGTAACTCTGCGATGGACTAGCATCCCATCCATACTCCTGCTGGCCGCTTCATGCTATGGAAACCGGAGTTAAGCGCCGGCCTGATGGGCCACATGGCTCGTAAGTAGGCTTTACCCTTTTACCTTTCTTGAGACTGGTCATTAAATATGGCAGATTATGCGTAATTTAGAAGAAGCGTAAATGTGCACTTGCCCCTTTGACTTGACTGAGAGAGCATGGGACTTACCCGAAAAAAATTGTAGGGCTATGAGAAAATTCTTCCCTTCCCTTTCTTTACCTTCTCTTATTTTTTCTCCCTTTTTATCTAATCTCACTTTATTTCTACCAAAGTGATTAAACGAGTACCATGTTGAAAAACAATTTGACCACGATGTGATCTTTCAAACCAACTTATAGCGATACTCGCTCAAAACAATCTCGTCGTAATCATAGTGTCACAAGCATTCCAACTGGTGGTTGCTGGTGACAAAAAGAAATTTCTCATTTCCGGCTTCAAAAGATTCAGCCCTGCGTTGAAACGTGGAAAATTATTTCCCTTTTTATTCGGCACAGATTTCCTTTGCAATATTCTATAATTATTTGCAAGTGTTCTTAAACATCGCTAGGGAAGAAAGAAATTTTGAAAGGAAGAGTAACGAAAGAATTTCGCGGTTTTACAGCTGATCATGGCAAGGATCGTAAAGCCAGTTCAATTCTGAAATTTTTTATCATATCTGATCATGGCAAGGATCGTAAAGCCGGTTCAATTCTGAAATTTTTTATCGCAGTGGTACGTAAACAATATTCAAGTGATGTTAAACTACTAAAACCCATGGATTCAGGAATTGAAACAAACGATAGTACAAATGACAATGATAAAGCGGTTTTAAAGGTAAGATCACTACACTAATGGTGAACTATTTGAAAGTGTTCTACCTGGGTGAGAACAGTACCAAAGCCTCATTTAAACCGACAGTATAATCCTTCTTAATCTCAACTATTCACCGATGTCACAAGATTTAATGTTTCCCATTTGTCTCCCGACGATGTTGTATGGGTTGGAAGAAATAAGTGACAGCCTCAGACCAGTGGGCGGGTAACTTGTTCTATCTTAGTTATAAATCATCTAGGCGGGGTAATAGATGAATTTGGACTAGTTATCTGGTAATTTTATTTTACACATTTACCAGAATAACGGTAAAGAATCCCGAATAGCATTATAATTCTGCAAAAGCACTTTTTCCGGGAATTACTTTTATATACAGCCGACGTTATCTACGAAATTATACCGATGGCAATCTATAAGCGAGTACCCGTTGCAAAAAGGACACACAAGCAGTGCCAGTCTGCCTAATATTCGTGGCATTTACAAACCCATGTTCTCTACTTGTTTGATAAGTTGAATGCTCTTCACAGGAAAAGCCGCTAAACATACTTGTATATCGTAGTTTAGAATCCGCTAGATGTTAGAGATGTTTACCAATTTTAGGATTAAAAAAAAGGGATGTATTTATTGCAAGTTTCGATTTGCACTGGTCGCTCACTGCGACATGTTGAAAATTTGCGAATTTGGTCAGTTTTTTCTGACTGTCTCCATTCCATTTCCCTCCTTGGCAATTCGGGTTAAGTCTAGCTCTTTAACTGTGAGTTAAAACTTCGTTTTTGTGTTACAGTCAGATTAAGTTTAGATTACCGTGTAGCATATATTCACGAAAGATATTTAACCGCCAAATGAGCAATTCGAATTAATTCAACGAACTCGTAGCTAGTCTGAAGGTAATTCCTTTTTTTCCCCCCTCCAAAAGTTTTGAGAAAATTTTTTAACAATTGATGGAAAAATTCAACCTAAATTAGCTGCCTGTTTTTCAGGTAACACATATTATTATTAGACAAATATCTCCAGTAGGCATCTGATCGCGTAACCCCTGCATTTAGCTGAGGGTGTTAGCGCGCGCTCAAAATTTCAAGTGCGCAAAACATGTGCGCTCACATCACACAATGACGGTTATACGTGCAATCTTTACGAGCCAATCACATTGCTGTATTAGCAGGTATCTTAGCAGTCCGTTGTAAAAACATGCTTTGAAATAAATAGTTTTTCCCTCAAGAGAACGCACAGCTTAAACGAATCCCCGCAGTGAAGACTTGATATATGTAATTGTGTTAAAATGTCAACGTTAACAACAAATTATGTTCAGCAGCCTGCAGTTTATAGAGGAGCTGTGGATCGATCATCGGTGAAGAAATCAAGAACAGCTAAAGACATCCCATTACCGGAAGTACCAAAAGTCATCGACAACGGAAATGGGAAACGCTACTTTCGCGGAAGATTGCTCGGCAAGGTAAGTTATGTTAAGTGAAAATCATCTTGCTCATAAAAAAGCCAGATCTGCTTTGCTTTCAACAAAATAAGAACAGATTAGAACAGGCCTTCGGTATATTGACGCAACACCTTAATCGACGATACTCTCCAACATAGCTCCGCTACTTAGCAATCTGTAAAATTTAAAAATTTGACGCATAACTCTGCCTGATTTGCGCAGGAACTAAGCTGAGCTAAAACCGTGACAGTAACTTAGAGATTCCTTAAATGAACACTTTAAACTGCCTTATGGTAGATTCGATATTTTATTTACTTCTATTTGAAATTCGTAATCTGCAACTGTAATTTATCTCTCCGCCCATTTACGGTCGATGTTTGTTAGCAATTTCCATCAATACCAGTGCTCAGTTTTCAGATACGTAGTCCAGGCTACAAATTTCGTTACGGATTGTCAATGCAGCCATAATCTCATGTCCTTGTTTTTCAAAGACAACTGTTTTGCTATGCAGTACAAAATAACCCCATTTCCAGATTGACCACATCTGCACAATCGCTTCACTTTTGCCTAACAACTGGAAAATTGACACATTAGTCATCGTAATGCAAATCGATTTCTGCCTAAAGAACGCTCTTAGAGTGATCAAAATGTTTTCAAAGAGTTCATAGCGTACAGACTTAGAATGTTTTGAACTTTAAGATATATATACCGCTTCTCGAGGAGTAAAAACATAGACACCAACGATTGATTCGACTGTTTTAAAGTGCTCCCCTGAAATCATTAAGTTTTCGTAACTCAATTTTAAATAAGATTTATATTAAGATAAAACTGAATCTCATGGCATTATATTCTTTTGTATTCTCAGGGTGGGTTCGCTCGTGTTTATGAAGTCACTGATATGTCAACAAACAAGTTGTATGCCCTGAAAGCCGTACCAAAGGCTAAACTCACAAAGTCTGCGGACAAATATAACAAAGTGAGTGAACACGTCTATCAATATCTAGTTGAAGTATCTGGACCAAAAAGTTATCTTTCTGGCTGTAGATTAAGTTGTTGTGAAGAACAGGACAGAACATGCACTTTCTTTGTCACTAACAAATGAACATTTACCTCATTGTATACTGAATTGCAACACCTGGTGAATTTATGATTTCATTTTTTTTTATCCCCAATTCTTTGGCGGAAAATGGCCTCCGCCCTTTTTCGTTTGTTTCCTTGAAATTGGTTTACATGTATAAAAAAAATGCCCAGCTATTTCTCGACAAGTTATAATGGTTTTTCCAACAATCAAGTTACCACAGCAACACTACAACCTATTAAAAACACCCTTAATTTTTTTATCCTACGATAGAGATTTGGGCGACTACCCTCACCAGATATGAACCAAAGATGAAATTACAACAACGCCAAGGACAAGTGACTTAATAGTTTATGACAATTAAAATGTATTTTGCAGATAGAAACAGAAATTGAACTTCACAAGAGTCTCAGGCAAAGACACGTGGTTGGTTTTCATGGACATTTTGATGATGATCAATATGTATACATACTGCTGGAGCTTTGCAGCCGAAAGGTGATTATGAATTATTCTCATCAGTGAAAAGCATTTTCCAGCCTGAGATCCCTGAGTACGAAGAGGTTTACTCCTAGCTAAACATAGTATAACTTATGCAACCTCGTTCCTAGGGCCTTTTCCGTAGACCCTGGAACGATGTTGTAACATGGGAAACATAATCAAAACACGATGGACTAATTCTTCCTAGTTTGGATTTACTTAGTGCAAGGTTCACACATGACATTGAGAAGGATGCATATATTTTTCCTGAGCAACTAGCCTATTATCCGGGTTAGCACTTTATAAAGAGAGATAAAGTGCCCTCACAAAAACCTGACGATTCTATCGTAAACTCTTTGTCAGAGCGAACTGTGGAGCTGCCTTTATCAAAATTTAGTTTATTATCATCCAAGAAGTTTACCTGCCTACGACGGAGTAGAAAAGTTTTCCCACAGATTGATGATTTTCCCATGAGCATTTTGCAGATGATGATGATGATTTTCCCATGAGCATTTTGCAGATGATGATGATGATTTTCCCATGAGCATTTTGCAGAGGATGCCTCATTCCCATGATTAGCGTTAAACTACTGTCTCTATTCCTTTAAATGACACGATGCTCTGGTTGTTAGCACCTCCTTCAATATTTTCAAATGTTTCTTTTTTTCTTTTCTTTGCCTTATTATTTCAGCCAATCAGCCTGACAACATTAGGCTGAATAATAGTTAAACATTTATTCCTCCTTTTGTTTTGATATCTTTTTTCTTGCAGTCTTTAGTACAGACACTCAAAAACCGTGGAAAATTAACAGAACCTGAAGTGCGTAATCTTATGTACCAAGCCGTGCAGGCATGTTCATATTTGCACGCCCAACGGGTCATACATCGTGACATCAAAGTCGGTAACTTCTTTCTCAATGCTGACATGGAACTGAGGCTTGGAGATTTTGGCTTGGCAGTGAGACTGAAGGAAGGAGAGAATAAAATAAAGTAAGTAAAAGAATCCTAGCAAAAAATAGGCTCCAAACCTGAATAATCCCAAATGGTGTTCTAAGTTCTGAACGAAAAAAATCTCGTGATCAGAAGAAACGACCAAAACTTCTGGCGCACACGTTACGTACTCAAGAGTATCTTTTGCCCTACACACGTGTACGTGTGTGGAGACACGCTACCTTCCTGCGAGTATATAAATGCTCTGAATTGTAAGCCATAGTTTAAAAAAAGGTTTCCTAGGCTTCAGCTAGGGCACAAACTTTTAAGACTCTTTATTCTGGCAGGACTGAGTCAGTGCGAGAAAAGACTGCTCATGTAATCATTCTGCGCTTCTCGTCACTCGGATTTCCTTGTATCACATGCCATGTTGTGGGCTCCCTTGCTTTGAGGCTGAGTGATAGAAATTTCTTCAATTTGCAAAACAACAATGTTGTGCAATAAAATGCCAAGAAATGACCCCAGTATTACTTTGCGTTAACGTATCACATTATCATTTCACAAAGTACTAATACGTGAGACTATTCTCGGCAGTTCCTCTTTTAGTGTTCCTATCGACCATAGGAATGATTAACTGAATTAAATACGCGGTAGTAATAATAACCTTTATTTTAAAAGGGGGACACCAATTACTTTTGAAAGTTTTCTCCCTAGTGGCCCTCTAAAACACCCACCCATCCCACCCCAGGGGAGGACATCCATCACACAGTAATCTCGTGTGTGGGAAATTAACGTCTCCCACCCCTAGCCCTGCAGGAGACGGAACCTCCATTTATTCGTCCCTATCCGAGAAGACTAGAATATCTAACCATTTCTTGATGTTATAGAAAGGTAGCAAATCATTCTTCTCAATTATTTTAAGACCTTGAGTGTTGGTCCGGTCGGGGCTCGAACCCTCCAACTCCCGCACAACAGTCCAGCGTTCTATCCATTGAGCTAACTGGGAGGCGGTCTGATCTTTTGTTGGAAAAAGCTTGTCCGGGTAATTCGTTCCAATGCACGTCATCATCTTTTTGTTTTTGTTTTTCAGAACAATGTGTGGTACACCAAACTATATTGCCCCTGAAGTCTTGTCTAAAGAAGGACACAGCTACGAGGTTGACACCTGGGCTTTGGGTTGTGTTATGTAAGTCTTCGGGAAAAGTACCCGTAGTCTAAGATTCAGTGTTTCTTGTTGCATTTCTCAACGTCAAATGATGCAATGTTTACATGATGGGAAGTTAAAGAAATAATCAAAGTGCCAGTAGTAGACGAAGAACTTTTAAAAATTTGATGCACTTAACATGGAATTTGGGTTTGGATATTGGATTTGTGTCACTCGTCATAAGAAGTAAATCTTATGGCTATTTATCAAATTTTTTTCGTGGTCAGGAAAATATGTCGATGGAGTATTTCACAGGCTGGCGCGTGTCAATCGTAAAATGTCTCACTTTTTTAGTTGTTGGAGATAATCAGATTCAAAAGGTCTATATAATGGAGGTACTTACTGATTCAGTCCAAATATTTATCGGGTGAAGGGTGTTATCTTGACTCATTCTTCTTTTTAATACAGGTACACATTATTGATTGGACATCCACCCTTTGAAACGAAGTCTCTAAAGGAAACATACAACCGAATACGGAACAACGAATACACGATTCCGGCTCGTATCTCCGACAGCGCGGCGAAACTCATTCGGAAAATGCTTCAAGCGAACCCCGCCAACAGGCCCTCTCTAAACGACATTCTCTCTGACGAATTTTTCAAGAAGGGTTTTTTTCCCAACAGACTTCCTGCATCGGTAGTTACAACTTCTCCAAGATGGTCGGAATACGAAAGGACACGAGAGTCTAGCCAGAAGATATCAAAAGATGCGATCAAGAAAATAACATTGGCTTTGTCGCACCAAATGAAACTTTCTACGGACGAGAAAGAAGAGTCACTTGAAAAAGATTTTAATGAAGTGGAAAGAAAAGGAGAAAAAAGCAGTGTAGCTCCTAGTAGTGAAAAAGAAAGTGAGTTGAGTGGAAATCATGAAACTAGCTGTGCCCGAGACATAGGACAAGAAGGTAAAATTTTGTAAAAATTATGTCCTCAGTTTCCTATGGAACTTACAACGAGAATCTGTCTACTGACATGAGTGTCTGGGGTGCCCAGTCATTTCCTTAATTCTCATCACCTTGTTGTTAGATTCAGTTGTTATACTGTTGGGGGAAATAAGATGATTATCGTAGAGGTTAAAGAATTAAACGCAAGCCAGGTGGATGAAGTCGAGATTTTCTGGAAATGTCGTTGCTTTCCTCGTTTTCGTTTTTCTTGAAGAATGAAATGCCGAACATTGTTATTTGAGAAACGGCAGAATTTTGAACCGAGCTTTAATTTCATCTCCTTTCATGCATCTTGTCGGAATCCCTTTGATTTTTAAGGTAATTTGGTTTTATCAACTGAGTTGAAAATGTAAATTGACCACCTTGAAGTGTTTAACAACTGACGTTTCGAGCGTTAACCCTTCCTCCATTTGCTCTGACGAAGGGCTAACGCTCGAAACGTCAGCTTTTAAACTCTTTACGGTGGCCAATTTACATTTTAAACTCATCTGCTACACCAAATTACCTTGTTCCCCCCACTGACGCAGCGCCATAGTTTCTTTAGAAACTCACCCTCTTTATTCGTTTGGTTTTTATTTTAACAAGGTCGAAATGAAACTTTTTCGTGTTTACTAGCAATCGTAATCAGTCGTACAAATAATACCTCAGCGGTCACCTGACTCAAGTGAAAAGCTTTGTTTGTGCTTACAAAAATAAGTAATGATAGGGAGGGTTCTCGGTGATCAAGAATTTTGTAGGTAAGATTTATATTCACGTTCTTAGGGCAGAGAAGGCCAAAATACTTTCCTCCCGAAGAATTGATGTCCAAACTTTCAAGCTTCCTGGAATGCCTCGAAGAACGCCCGCAAAAGACTTCAGCAGGAAAATCTTCAGGACCCTGTGCGAAAAGGCCCCCTCCAAACTCATCAGAGAACGTGCGAAAATCAGGGGGGACGTTACCCTCTGCTACTCCTAGGTCCTTGCTGGTTACTAAATGGGTAGATTACAGTAACAAGTATGGATTTGGAGCCCAGATGTCAGATGGAAGTGTGACTGTTAGGTTCAATGACTGCAGTAAGATAACAATCTCTCCTAACAAAAGGTGAGATATAATCTGAAATATTCTAACAACTTCCATTCGATTGTATTCGAGTCGGTCGAGAGATAAGTGATTTGGCAAGCCAATACTAAGTAAGTCCGTCGGTTAGTCAGCCGGTGAGTGGTCGGTATGTCAGTAAATCAGCCGGTCAGTCGGTCAGTTAGCCAGTCAGTCGGTAAGTCAGCCAGCCACTCAATCAGGGAATCAGTTAGTCAGTCAGTCAGTCAGTCAGTCAGTTTGTCAGTCAGTCAGTCAGTCAGTTAGTCAGTCTGTCAGTAAGTCTGTCAGTCAGTCAGTCTGTCAGTCAGTCAGTCTGTCAGTCAGTCAGTCAGTCAGTGTGTCAGTCAGTCAGTCTGTCAGTCAGTCAGTCTGTCAGTCAGTCAGTCAGTCAGTGTGTCAGTCAGTAAGTCTGTCAGTCAGTCAGTCAGTCAGCCTGTCAGTCTGTCAGTCTGTCAGTCAGTCTGTCAGCCAGTCTGTCAGTCAGTCAGTCAGTCAGTCAGCCAGTCTGTCAGTCAGTCATTCTGTCAGTCAGTCTGTCAGTCAGTCTGTCAGTCAGTCATTCTGTCAGTCAGTCTGTCAGTCATTCTGTTAGTCATTCTGTCAGTCAGTCAGTCAGTCAGTCATTCTGTCAGTCAGTCTGTTTGTATTTCTAATAAGTGAAATTTGATTTTATCAACTGAATTGGTAATGTAAATTGGTCACAGTAAGAAGTTTAGAAGCTGGCGTTTCGAGGGTTAGCCCTTCGTCAGAGCGAATGACTATCCACCGAGTTAACGCTCAAGAGTTAACGTTGGTCCAGCGCACCATCAAATGGGTTACACATGTCTATTAGGCGTATTGATAGATGATCAACTAAATTGGTCTAAACATGTTAGCGTTTTTAAAAAAGGCTTTGTTGATAAGTTAAACTTGTTAAAACGTAGCAAATTTCTTCCAAAGAATATGTTATTAGACTTGTATTTTAGAGTTATTATGCCGTCGATCGTATATGGAATATCAGTATGGGGAGGTCTCAGAAATAAGGAGGGTTTTAAGGCATTAGAAGCACTTCATTGTAGAGCTGCGAGAATTATCTTTGAGCTACCTTGGGAGATGTCTAATGCTGATGTTATGAAAAAGGCTAACTGGTCCCCTTTAGCCTTTACGTATAAAATTAGCTTAGCTAAGCTTATGTATAAAATCCATAATAACCTGACTCCAGACGCTGTGTCAGCTATTATTAAGAACAATGATAACATCAAGCGATATCAACTTAGGAAGAAACAACTTAAAACAAGTTAGGAAGAAACTGAAAATCCTTCTTTTTAACACCTACTACATGAGGACCTCTGTAGCTCGTAGAGGAGCAATAGTTTGGAACACCGTCGTTGGTTCCTCAACTTAATGACGATATAGACAATGTTAAGAAATATGCGATTATGGCTAGACGATCTAAGGCTTTGCTACACCTTGATTTCGACTGTATCTCCCCTCAAACATTAACCAGAAGGGAGGAAGATTTTAAGTATAATTAGTGTTGATAATTAGACGATATTAGAGTACCACCTTGTTTTTTAGAATTTTAAGCTTTTATCGTTTTAGACTTGTAACGGTAGTAAGTAGCGATATGATTTTAGCTGGTGTATATCCTATTTATTCTCTAATTCATTAGTTATCTTACTTAATTATTTAGACACGACCCCACAAGCGAAGTGTCTCTTTAAATACTTATCGTGTATAAATAAAGATTATTGATTGATTGATTGATCGATTGACCGACTGACTATCTGACTGTCTGCCTGTCAACTAATCAAGCTGTCAGTCAGTTAGTCAGGCAGCTGGACAGGCATTATGTGCAGTTAATGAAGTAGCCAGTGAGTCAGTCAGGTAGCCGGATGCGCAGTACTTAATCAAAAAGCCAGTCAGTCATTGTATTGTGCTTCTCTTTAATTTGCTGACCTTTCTTACGCCTTTATCTGACAGTTTTGTTCACTATTGCGATCAAGTAAACAACATATGTCCGTTTCGGTCCACCGCAGTGCCAAAGAACTTACAGGCTAAGTTCATGTTGCTCACTTTCTTTGGGAACTACATGGAAAAACATCTGTTGAAGGTATGGTTCGGGGAACACCGCATACACCGAGATACTCTATTCTTAAGGCGTGTCTCTCTGATTAGAAGTGCAAATGAGTATGAGTAGATGTCGTGGATAGTCTAAGAAAATATATAGTGTTCATGATTGGAGTACTTTTTGGGGAGATACAACATGTCAAATATGAAAGGTAAAACCAACAACAGAAGCATACACTCATCTCCATTTTATTTTGTTAAAAAGACGAAAAACACTTTCAACCAACAGGGAGGCGATTCCAAGACATTCACATCCGCTGACCAACCAAGCTTTCCGTTTATTGACATCTGGTTTCGCACAGACATTACCATGGTGATGTATCTTAGCAACGGAACCCTACAGGTATGTATACTTTATTTGTTCGTTTTTCTAAGCATTACAAAGATATCGAAATACTAACATAGAGGCCATAATGAGTGTCACCTCCTTTTCCCCATCATTAAACTGTGCAATAAGACAGAAAAGAAAATGTAAAACATTGTACACCGCTTATATCAGCGTGCATAGATAGATAGATAGATGATCGTCCCTATCATTGGCTCAAACTTTTTCCTTCTTTCCAAGCCTTCGAGAGATGATCGAAGAGAGAAATTACTATAAGAAATAGTTGGCAACTATAGGTAAAAAGCGCCCTTCATTCGACTGAATAATTTCGGAACCCCTGCCAACAAGAGCGTTAGAAGCTCAGTTTGAAAATTGGCCAAACATGATTTTTTATTCGCCCTTCTTAGCGCCTTTCACGTAATTGGGTTTCCTTGCGAGTTGAATTGAGTTTTAATGATTGTTGCACGTTATAAGCTACACAGTTTAAACTGTTAAAGTGAAATTTAATAGAGTAATTTTCAATTTCTTAACAGGTGAACTTTTTCAATGATCACACAAAAATCGCTCTTATACCTGGAACTAGTGACGTGTTAGTGATTTACATTGACAAGCAGCGAGAGGGGACAACTTATGTTATGTCTGATATAAACAAACAAGGGTGTGCTTCAGAATTGATAGAAAGACTTCGTTATTGCAAAAGAGTGCTCAAAAAGGTCTGCGAGTTAGTTGAGGAGGAAAGCAATTCTTAACGCTTCTTTAAGAGACCATAGGACACTTTCGACCGTTTTAACACAGTATTGGATGAAACGCCGCGTGCGAAAGAGAAACGTTTATAAATGATGCATTATTGATTTGTTATATATTTATTTACTATGAAGATAATAATTGTACGAAAGTAACTGTACAAAAGTAATTTAAAATAAGAAATGTATTAGTACTCAACATTTATGGGAAACTGCAAGAGCGTCTGTAACAAAATTGGCCAGTGCTAATGTAGAGGAACTCGAAAACGAGTTACCGTACATCAAAAGGCACTGGTGGTAAGGGCGAAACATAAGATATCACTAACTGGTTAAAAAGAAGAAATAAAGAGGGAAGTTTTAACTACTGTCCTCCCACTTGTGTTTTTCATCTAATAGCAAGTGGTCTTTAACACGTGACGCCTGAGCTCGCCAGATTCTGACAGATGACTTTTAAGCCTACGCTGATTCATTGTGTTGGTCTGTATTGCGTTACTGAACCATACACGTTTCTCACTCCACTCTGTGTTCTCTCTCCCCTCTGTGTTCTCTCTCCACTCGTGCATTTAACCTGACTTACAAAAACTTTGATGCTGGGGATAACCATGAACTAGAATTTAATCTTGGAGAAGAACTCCGCTTACCTATCAAATGACCTATACGGCTCCGATCGCGCACTACCAGAGAAAACAAAAGTGAAAGTTGACGCGTGCAGGGCCGGAGGGGTTGACGGGGGCCGGTCGACACAGTTCTTTTGTGTTTTCAGAGAACGTGAATTAAAATTGTGGAGTTCAAATTAAAACAAAACGAATGAGAAAACGAGTCGCGATGAACTGCGCTTATCTTTCCTACACGAAGAAAAAAGGAAAAGATTTTTCTGTAGAATCTTTTAAGTAGTTGACCAGTACTAGAGCGTGCCCTTCCTTCCTTCGACCTTCCTTCGCTTTTTTATTCGTTACGGTGGCCAATTTACATATTTCAACTGAGTTGGTATAACCAAATTACGGCCTATTTAGGTTGAAACAACACTTTTGACACACGGTGGTCAAATGATAAAACGCTTATGCCGTATTTCTTCGAATGAGCGCCCACGCTCAAATAGGCGCCAACTCCCTAGGCCATAGTTTCAAACAAGCGCCCTCGAACAAGCACGCCCACTTCTTCTCACACTTTCTTCAACTCCATTGCTACTTTATTACCTTTTTGACAACAATAGGCGCTCCCCCTTCGATAAACACCCCTTTCTTATAGCCGCCGAAATTTAAAACAAGTGCCCGGGCTCTTATTCGAGGAATTAAGGTACATAGAAGGTCTTTCCTCCCCGATTCTAACTGGGTCTTCCGTAAAAATGTAAAGCTTCAAATGTTACGTTTAGCATTTGTCACTCTCATCCATGGAACAAAATGTAAGAAATAAAAGTAGTGATAATAATAATAATAATACTAATGATAATGATAATTTTTTTTTTTAAAATGATAATTTTATCTTTATTCACTATAATCACTAAAAGTATTTACAAAAATTATGATGAAATGCTTAAAAATCGAAAACAAATGCGTCAAAATGTCCAGTAAAAATCCCAGAAAAAGCTCATGGATACAAACTTCTTATAATAATTATAATGATGATCATAATTAAGGTATAAATATTACAAAACAAGTTTAAAAAGTCTCTAACTGAGAGAAAAGTTTTGAATCTCTTCGGTATTAACTTAATAATAATAATAGATTTTTCCTTAAAAATATTTCACAAAAAGCAGTTCTCTAAAAAAAAATTAAAAGTTCAGTAAACTAAGCTACATACTAAAAAATTGAATACTTAAATTCTCTAAAAAAAATAATGATAATAATAATAATAATAATAATAATGGAAACTTATTTGTGTTTTTAAATGTACAATTGTAAATCTCACTACCTATAGGCAATTTACAAATGCTGCTTGAGATTGGCTTATTCAACACACACACAAAAATCAAAATTGCATCAAATCTGGGTTGTCTCAATTCCTATTTCTACAACAAAAGACGTAATATGTTGCTCTAATAGCTATATTTATCATTTTCTTGATTATGTAAAGTTGCTGCTTTTTGGCAATGCCTATGTCATTCATCGTGCCTAAGAACGTAGAGCATTCATCTGAGAAAACGCCAAAGGAGCTCATGGAGAGATTTACAAATTTCACACATCTGAAAGTTCTACTCATTTCGTTAATCAAGTTCCGATATTTTTTCTTTTTTACCTACTGCATTGTTGTACAAGTTAGATTCGAAACCAACTGTTAATTCTAGAACATATAGGCACTTGGACTGGGTTAGGAAAAGAAGATCTGGGCGATAATTTCACCAGTTATTATTGAGGGATTTAGAAAACCAGTAACATTTGCATAGATTGAGGAGCTAACATTAATTACAGGTGGAAGGGACTTGGCAATGAAGTTAAGGATTGAGTCGTGTCTTCAGGTAAAGCGATCAAGGTATTGTTAACAACCAGCGACAACATGAAGGAGTGACTCAGGATTAAGGCAAAAGGAACAATCAGGACTTTGTGATAATCCCCATCTTACCAAATTCTTACGTGTAGGAAGAGAGTTGTCGATGTAGCGGATGGTAAAGTTGTAAATGTTCTTCGGTAGATGGGACTGGGCCACTGACCAAATAGAATTAACAGATGACAATGAATACTTGATAACATTTGAGAAGAAGAAACCTTGAGATGTTAGGTGGTGTTGCAGTTTATCCTCTTGATTAGAACGGAAATCCTTAAGAACTTTCCTAGTGGATTTGTACACATCATATTGAATATTAGTGTGACAGCTTGACGATTTCCAGAGAGCTTTCAAGGAATCATTTGGGGACTCTTAATGAATTTCGGAGAACTGACGGGCACTGAGTAAATTTGATAGAGGGAGGACAAATATTAAGACCAAATTTATTGCTTTCTAGGAAGACATTGCTCAGTGTTCCAGATATCGGAATATCAAGCCATTTTCGGATGTAGCCATTCACTACAGAGTCGAGATGTTGCGTTATCCAGGTTTTGGATACATTTGCTATGGTGAAATGCCATGACAACTTCGATAGGACATAGCGGCTGTACAGAAGTTTGTGTTTAGGATGCAGTAGCTTTATATCTAATAATACTAATAATGAAGAATTGTCAAATTCGTAGCTGGTGAGTATACGTTATAGAACTACATACTGTCCAATTTGGAAGTGATTGGATGGAAAAAATTCTGGACGAGGCCGAACAATAACTATAATAATAGCAATAATAATAATAATAATAAACCAGAAAAGCAAGATAGAGAACATCTGACAGGAAAACTTAAAGAACCGTTTTAATCCAAGCAATTAGAGCTGTAGTGATACGATCTTTGGATAAGCATAACTAAATGTACTGCACCACAAATACAGATGTATTAGGCATCTATAATAAAGCTGAAATATAAGGGGAAGAGCAGACTTTTGTTCCCATCTTGGGAACACGAAGAAAGGAAAGCTTATCGAACCCTTGCCCTTATACTCCTCTTCCAGGATTGCTACTAACCCAAACTAAAAACGTTCATTGTGACCGGTCAACGTTCTTTAATTGCGTCCACTTGAAGATCTCTTCACTCGTTTCCTTACCATTAGCTTTAATTTTTTGTAAAGGCCACATCATCATGAAAGCTTTAATTCTAAGGGCAACGAAATATTACTGAGTTCGAACTCTGAATAAAGAGTCCACTTCAGATCGTAAATGCATATGCTATGATGCATCTTACACTCCACCACAATGTTCCACAGCGAAGTGACTCGTGAAATTATTCTCCTATCTAATCGGGAGGACGTTTTTTAGGATCAGTCACGATAGTTTATCGCTCTCACGTCTATGAATCTAGAGACTCAGACAAATCGGATGATTGGCCACACATTGTATCAATATCAGAGGTGAAATAACAATTATCTGGAAAGAACATCACTAAGATAAAGTCACTTAATATATTCTTATTACTAGGGTTAGGTACAATATAACAATTAACAAGTTGAACAACTGCAAATAATAATAATAACACCATCATCAGAATTCATGCTTTACTATCACTAATAATAATAATATACAGTATTAGCTATGCTAGTAGGATGGTCCAGCTGCACAGAAATGACCTTCAAATATTGATAGAATGTTCATTTAGGAAATCCAGAACATTAGAGATCTTGTAATTAAACAGTTGGCAGAAAATCTCATCTTGGGTACGTTCATTCATCCGCTTGGTTTAGTAGAAAGTTAGCAGCCAATGTTTCATTCTTTTCACAGGCAAAATAGGCTTGGACAACTAGAACTTCTGGAAATCCAAGTTGTTTTAGCTGTAAAATCAGGAAAAGAACACCTCAGTTTTATTGTAAATTGTGAGTTAAAGGGAAAAGAACACGAGGTGGGGTACTGGGGAGAGAATGGTGGAAGTTGAGTCAGAACTGGGAGAGCAACAAAAAAAAAAAGGTGATATACAAAATTAGAACTATAAATTAAAAGTTTGTAGAGAGGTATAGTTGCTTAATAAAAGATAGGAGGAATGCCAGAACTGAAGGTGTGGCAGTACATGGGTTGGGATCACAAAGGGACTGAAATACAATGCCCAGGCAATATTTGATCTATCCATCCATCCAGGAGAGAAGCTGGAGCTGGAAAACGATGAGAACAAGGAACAAAGATCATTGGTCAACCAAGGTTAGAGAGGATAGATAAGGAGGACAAAGAGGGACAGCAGTTATAACTAAGGTTTGGGAGGACAGAGAAGAACAGAAATACATGTACTTTATTTTAGGGCAGAAGAGAAGCTAGAGAAGGAGGAACAAATAAGGTCATGGGCTAACTAAGGTTAAGGAGGATAGAGAGGAATAAAAGGCGTACATGTGCTGTACAAGTGCAGGTCACAAGAGAAGCAAGAATAGAGAGATACAACAATCATACAACACTTACCCTCTCGATGGCTTCTTTTTCCTGTGGTGTAACACTAACATAGCCTGCATCAGCTGGTGGTGCTCCCAAGTCCTGTTCACCTCCTGAGCCAGGCTGCAGTGGCTGTGAGCCCACGACAGGGGCTGGACCAATATCAGGGCTGTTTAACATACCTATGAACTCCTCTTGATTTTGGCTTATGAGCTGCAATAGGAAGATATATTACAGACTCTTTTGCTACAACCTTAAAATTAATCTTTCACAAAGTACTGTTTATAACAAAATACCAAGTTATGTGGTATATATACCTAAGAAAGCTAATAACTGTAGAGCTTGTAATTTAATGCTGTGACCACAAAGACAATAGAAGTACATCTTATGGCTGTTTATAATTTCTCACATAGAATCAGCATTTATCTGTTGGGTTCATGTCTTGACCCCACCCTAAATACAGCTACTTACCTGAAGGAGTTGTGGGTTTGCTTGTCCCATTTGCTGCAGTAAAAGTGTTAATGATTGAGGGTTCTGTTGAACTTGCTGTCTCAAGTTAAGGAATGCAGGGTGTGAGCGCAGAAACTCCAGGTTACCTTTTGTAAAGAAAATATATTGATGTTCAACAAATTCTGATCTCAAGGAGTTGAGGATTTGCTTGTCCCATGTGAAGTAAAAATTGTTCATAACTGTGGGTTTTGTTAAACCTGTTGTCTCAAACTATGAAATTCAGAATGAGCACAGGAAGTTCCAGATACTGGCACTTTTTTGTAAAAAAAAAAATGTCACAACTTTCAACATAATTGGTGACTATTTTTCTTTAATTTTTCTTTCTCTTTTACACAGCAGGGAGACATTACCAAAGCTGCATGTAATCCTCTAAGTATACAAGATGCCTATCACAATTCAACCTGCTGTACATGTAGCACACAGTTAAAGAGTATATGGCTCACGTTTCTCTCACATGTAAATGTATCAGTACAATGTACATGTGATTCCCTCTACATCCATGGCAGAGAATTTGCTTAATAATCTGGAATGCTCAGTTATTTTGTAACTCTATCCCATACAAGTACTACTGATTAAATGAGCTGCATTCATACTGAGAACTTCTTTGATGAGATGGCTCCCTCATCAATAATATTAATATTGATATCAAACTCATCATAATTATCATCTTTATCATCACCATTATAATTCTTTACCTCCAGAGGCTGGTGCATCACCTCCACCCTCTTCTTGTTGTTCATCTTGTTCTTGGGCCTGGGTCATTTCTGGTATACCCTTCACATGTCACAAAATAACAAATTTATCGTTGAGTAAATGCTTAAAAGATTTTCAAGATAAAGTCAAACTATCTGGTTCACATGGTACACCACTGAGGTGAATGACTTGCATAAATTTGACAGATACAAAACAATATTTTATTGTACTTTTCTTTGAGAAATATTTACATTTTTTCCCTGGCCCACAGGTAGCCAATGTTTGTGTGGAGACTGGTAGGTCAGTCAGAGTTCATTTTTCAGGTAAATTCAATTGTCAAACTGTAATTCTAGACAGATTTATGTTACCATTTGCATTTTTGCAGTTTCAACAATTACCTATGACCTGAAGTGTTTTATCTTCCCTGAGTGTAGCAGGAAGTGTGATCATTGTCAGAATTATATATTTGTACCAGTCTAATAAGAAAGCGACATGTCACTTGCTTCTTATATTTAAAGACTTTTATACCCTCACAATACACACTCAAGTCACAGTTCAAGAACTACTGTCCATTAACAAGTAATGAAATCTAGATACCACATCAAAGAAACCAAAAGGAACTGAAGAAAAACTTGAATTCGAGCTGGTGAGATCAATTAGCTACAGGTTTCCTAAAATGAAGATATGTCTCCAGAAGAACATACTTACACTCATCAAGTATTCCACAGCTCTGTCTGGGTTGTTAAAACTTGCCCGGAGAGCTCTGTTAACCTGTCAGTCAAAAATAAATAAATAAATAAATAAATGAAGGGCCAAAGACTTCAATTAATAGCAAAGTACACATATATACTTTGGATATATCAACAAAGTTGAAATGGTAAATTGGCCACTGTAACAATTATAAAAGCTGACGTTTCTAGCGTTAGCCCTTCATTGGAGCTCTGATGAAGGGCTAATGCTCGAAACGTCAGCTTTTGTAATCGTTACGATGGCCAATTTACCATTTCAACTTTGTTGATATATCTAAATTATTTCGTTACTCCCACCGACGCAGCCCCAAACAGTTTCTTTAGAAACTATCAGCCTTTATACATATATACATAGCTGTTTCAAGAAAATTTGTCAAAAAAAGCAGGAAAATGCATGTTACAACCCAAAAGTTTTCAGGTCACATTTCCTTGACCTTGACATTTCAGGGAAATCTGAGAAAACATCAATGTCAGGATGAGGGATCCTAGTTTGATTAATTAAATTATACATTTCACCTGTTAAATTTATTGATAACTAGATACCCAGGTTACCTTTCAAGATTTAAATGCACTTTTGTCCTTTCTCTAACAACCTTTCTCCAAACAGCTGTATGTACTGTGCACACAATGCATCCTCGGAGACCCAGGGGCTGTGAGTCGATTTCAAGTTAAGGGCAGAAGAGCCCCTGGGTCTCCAAGGATGCACACAGTGTTGACAAAAAAGATTTGAAACTATTCCCATTTGTAATACCAACAAGCCTATCACTGCAACTAGACTCACAATGACATACTCAGTTTATGATTTTAAGACCCACCTTTTCTCTTTCAAATCCCATTGCACTGATTTCATCCACCATTCTGTCATACTCCTGCCCTGTAACTGCAAGTTCAAAGCAAACATTAGCAGTGAAGAAGTCTGGAAGACATGTTAGCTAAGTGGATAGTACTCTAGACTGCGATAACAAAGCACCATATTGAAGCACTGGCCTCTCTCAGCCAATCAACCCTTTAAATCCTAGCATCAGTGCATAATTATATTCTCCCTACTGTTCTCTATGCATTTTCTAAGGTGCTGACAATGAGAATTTGTTTAGCAGTGAAGAACTTCTACAGTTGTTAATAATTTCCTTTACTCTTGTGGCCTTTCTGTGTAATTCAGGGGAGATAATGTAAAGAGGAATTGGATGCTTGTCACTCTGATGGGTTCACCCCCTCAACAGGTCTGTGGTCAGTGCTGAAGTCATCTCAAGCTACTCAAGTTTATATTTCAACTATTGGCCTTAAATTTCACAAGTCACAGATCAAAATACAAATGGCAATAAGATGTAAATAATAAAAATTTTAAATTCTACTATTCAACTTTTTTAAGGGCAGGCTGTTTTTATAAAGTACTTATAATTTTGATCAAGATTTGAAAAGTAACAAACTAGTAAATCACTAGTGTCGGTGCTCTAAATTCGTGACTGGAGCCTTCAAACTCAAATTTGAGAACTGATATTTGAGTTTTTCACTAAAAAAAATTGAAGTGCAAAGGAATTTCACCTTAAAGTTTAGTTGTACATTGGGTGTTCTTTCTAACTGGCATACCTAATGTTGACTCAGCAGTGGACAAAACTTGATCTGAGCTAGAAGATGGAGTGGCAGTAGAAACAGCTGGACTTGTCGTTGATTCTGGTTCATCTGTAGCTTTGGGTTTATCAGCATCAGAGCTGGTCAGAGTTCCATTATAAAAAAAAAGGGTCAGAGGAAGAAAACATCTTGCACAACACAACAATAAAGAACAATTAACAACAACAGATAAGCACTGGGAAGGTGAGAGTGACCACCATACAGCAAAAGATTTGAGTCAAAGAGTAACCATGACCATCTAGTTCAGGGTTTTTAAAAGCAGAAAGAAACATACTAATCACATGTTCACAAAGGGTTGGATGTGTATGGAGCAGTTCAACTGAAGTGTATCATGGCCACCTGTGAACCCAAGGAATTCCTCCCCTTAAGATAAAATGGTACAACAACTAGCCTGCATTGTATCAAGTTTGACTTGGCCTACTCGTAATACAATTAGTCACTGGATAACAGGCAAATCTAAGCATATTGACAAACACAACTTACAAAGTAGTACAATAAAAATAAATATTATGATTCAATCAAATACCAGAACTATAAACTGTAAAGCACCTATTTCACCCAAAGAAAGTTCCCCTCACCTTTCAGGCTTAGACTCATCTGCAGGTCTTGCAGTACTTTCTGTGACTGTTGCAGCTGTGGGCTATCAATGTCATAATGTACATAAAGATTAGTCAATAATATGAACTTACAATACAGGGCTCAACACTAACTTTTCAACTTACTAGCCAAGTGGTTAGTGGAAATTGAAAACCACAAGCCAAAACTGAATTTCTACTAGTCTGTGGTGTTTAGTTAGGAAAGAATCATTTTAATTTCTCCCATCAAGTGTTACACCAACTGCCTCGTTATTACAAACGTCCGTCCCTTAAGTTTGAACACTCAAATGAGGTTACTACTAAACAATGCCTATTGTTGCATGTGGCTAGTTGGCTGCCATTAGTGTCAAGCCTGCAATAACAAGGAAACATGCTTTTTCATCAAACCACCATGCAGATGATGATTTCAAAATTAACTCAATGCAAAGGGAAACTAAACCTAGAATAAAGTTCTGTACATATTCAAGTCTGGATAAGTCAAGAACTATACTCACGAAGTAAGCACGTAATCTACATCTACAGTACAAACAAGCACAAATACAGTCAATGTATTTCAATTAGCAGTATTCTAGGCTGCAATGCTTCTATTTGCCATGACAAGCAGAAAAAAGATTGGCTCTTGAATTGCTGTAAAAATCAGTCATGAATTTGTATGGTGGTCGTGTTCCAAGCTGTATGATGTAACACTGGTTATCCTGCATGACCTCTTTGAATTTTGTGGTACACATAAGTTAAACATTTATAGGGAAAAATCAGTTGTTGTATTTGCCTTCATCACCTTAAGTGTCAGTAGTGTGCCTTTCAATGTTTGATGTACATGTACAATGTTGAACAACGACTGGACAGCAAAAACGTTGACTATTTTGAGGACAAGCCATAGAGTCAGCACTTATAGCCCCTAACAAAAACTATCCTTTTCTCCCTTTTCGGTTATAAACAATATTTTGTCTCCATTAATAATTTTAGGTTTACAAACTAGCACGAAGAACAGTTGAGCTTGAAGAAAGGGGTAAGTACTTCTTGACACTAAAATAATTTGAAAAGAAGCAAATCCTAGAACTGAGAACAAAATCCTACCTGAGGTGTTGATACAGGTTGGCTTGGAGCTGGTGCAGGAGCAGCCTTTGGCTAAAATATGAAGGGGAAAAAAAATCCAAATCTGAGTTATTCACAACATTTTATATCTTTCATTAACTTTTCATTCATTGGTATTAATTTTGTCATAATTTTGCACTGTGGCTGAATAGCTTATTTTGAGGGTGCCTCCACAGCAAAACACCCGTTAAACCCTCACTATTTTGATGCCTTTTTTAAAATCAAAATTTTCACTAGCAACCAAACTTTCGAATAAGTAAAGATTTGTGAATACATTTTACAACAAAAATCTGTGATAAAATATTGGATAACACCAAACCTTCAAGAAGGAAATAATTTGAATATATCAACAAAGTTGAAATGGTAAATTGGTCACCATTACGATTATAAAAACTGATGTTTTGAGCGTTAGCCCTTCCTCGGAGTGAAGAAGGAAATTGCCAACAGTTTTACTTAATACTGACAGGTTTGATGAATACTGACCAATCAAACTGAGATTCAGAATAAGTGAGAAATTTTCAAACAAATGGGATGTAATGATTACCCAAAAAACACATTGAGATTCTTTAAATATTTCAGGACTTCACAGTTTTGTGGGTTTAATAGACTGTATTTAATTATAGCAATAATGGGTACAAAAACAATTATATCAAAGGTAAAAATGAGTCTTGACAGCCACATGTACAACCAATATATCACACATTTGTATTGCTGCTTTTGCCAACAATACAGGCACAAATGCAAGTAGAAATACAATGTTTTATCAAAGCATGTTGAGCGCTACAGTGTATAACACATTTTGTATAACTTAAATCACTCATTCTCTTCCAACATAAGTCAAACTGCATACAAGAACTCTGCCGACAAAATACAGCACCTTGTGGTTATGCTAAAGAAGAGACTGGTGCTCACCTTTGCTACCATAATGACAACAAAACTCTTTTCCTCAATTTTGTATTCTGATACTGGCTGGTCATCATTTAATATTTTCCCTGAAAATGAATATGATAATTCAATGAACTAAACATAAAGGCTGTATGTAAGCTGGAGGGGACCATGACACACAATATTGTCACAATCATAGTTTTAGATCAAATTTAATACGACTTGTCTCGGCTGTCTAGCTCCTGAATATGCCTTACTTTAAAATAGGACCATGTAAAATCTTACAATTACTGTATTTACCCGTGTACAAGTCGACCCCATGTATAAGTTAACCCATCATTTTCAAGGTCAAAAGTCGGATTTTTCATAATTTCTAGGAAAGAAAAATTCAGACTAATAGAAATTTCCCAAATGGCAGATCTCTTATTTCTGAGAATTTATTGGAAACAAGGTGAATTAAAAAAAAAAACTGCAGAGCAAAATGTGATGGTGTGCTGTGAAGTTTAGTAGCACTTGTTTACATCACCATGACTCATGATTTAGGCATATACGAGCACTTCGATTTACTGGAGGAGTAATTTACCATATTTTGTACATCGCTTTGAAAATGAAATCTTCATGCATTTAAATAACCTTTTGAAAGGAGGTTTAGTAGACCAAAGGAACACCGAAGAGCTTCGAAGGATCACTTGATGAAAACAGCACCATCTTGGAAACTACACGCGTTCATGCGAGAAAACAGAATTTGCCAGGTCACTAAGCTACTGTAATTGTTCGATGAAAACGAGAATTCAGCACTGAAAACAGCAGCAAAGCTGTAAGGAAAAATGTCTGCTCTACTGATCAGAAGATACAATGGAAATCAGCCCCACTAGATTATTGTTTAAGCCACGTAAAATTTATTATTTCAAACTTTTTTGTCGATGAAGAACGCCCTGAAAACTGACGAAACTCGAACACAATTAGAACTGGTTTTGTAAACTCAGTTTTCGTAACGGACTTTGGGCAATTGTTATGCCAATTTCTTGGATTGCTTGGGTCACGTCTTTGTCTATGATCCGTGTATAAGTCATGGGTGATTTTCTGGGCTGATTTTTCAGTCATAAAGGGTCGACTTACATGTATACACGGATGAATACGGCTATTGATTTCATTGTTTGCTGTTCTCATACTGTTTGGAAATAGTGGTACTGATATGAGCAAGGTTTCTTGTAACAACTGACAAGGGTTGGTGGGTCAGTGCCACCATAATTTTCATGATAACGGCAAACAAAACACAAAATCTTTTCCCACACTTTCAGATGCAAAATCCCATTAAGATCATCTGTTTTGTTTTGTTTAAAAATTGTTTTTAAACAAAACAAACATCCTGCGCATAGCAATAAATCATGGTGTGCTTACTGATAATTCTAATTGATAGTAAACAAAGTGTTTTGCTTGCCTAGAGAACTAATACAACATCTTTCTTGGAAACTCACTAATTGGTTACCCTGAAAGCACTTGGTTTCTCCTCTGCCTATAGGAGAAATCAACTGCTTGCAGGGTAAAATTGAGGTACCTAGCAATACCTGATAAGCACAATAGCCTAACCAGCTACAACATTCACAGTAAGATTGTATTTTAAAGTAGTTCTACGACTAAAGCAAGCTCTAACTTTCACATAGAAAGTGCAAGTTGACTTCTGTAAGATCACTGTTTGCCCCATAAATTTACCACAATCCCTGATGATCGATAGCAATTGATCCACTTTAGTATATTATGTGTAATTCTACTTGTAGATCCTGACTATTATTTAGATATGCTAAAAGAGTGGACAACACTGAAGGTGTGCTTTAATTAACCACTCAAACTCCAATATCCTTTTCTATCAAACTCTCAGCAACTCATATGATATTAAACCCCAAAATATTGTAGTTGTTGTAGGAATAAATTAGGTAAAATTATCTTTTTGTACTAGATAATCTCAATGTTTTAGTGTATACAGCACTTATCTCCACCAGTATATCCAACATTTGGTCCAAACTTGTTTATTTGGGATTTTCCAGCTTTCATGACCAAATATACACAGCTTATCACTGTTTTCATATGGAAAATACAGATGAACATCCACCACTAACCAGTTCCACTTCAATGAATCATTATTAATTTTTATATGACAAGGTAGTCCCAAGGCAAATTTGAGCATTCTGATTGGTTCTTACTTGGTCAAGGTATTTTGCCATACAGATGCTTTCCATGAAAATGGTTATAAACTGTGTATTTTTGATTTTGCAAAAGCAAGTAAATTAAAAATAAACAGGCTTGCTCCATGCTATCACTACCTTGAGCCAATAGTCCTCAGTACAGCCCACATGCTCTGTTATTAAGTTGTTATTTCAACATGAAAGTATCAAATAGAAGTTATAATAATCACAACCAAAATTCCTTACCAGCATAAATAAGTCTGATACAGGCCTTGGGATAAGCATCCTTTCCTTTCTCAGTTTCTAGTTTGTTTTTGAGATCTGCTACCTGAAATAAAAAAGATTGTTAGATAAAGTTCTATATGACAGGCCTTCTGACAGGGTGCGCGAGTGCGGAACCGCACAATTCAGTCAAACCCGCCCAATCCCGCACAATCCGTGAAAATTCGCAAAATCCCGCACAATATGGAAATTTTTATTTGAAATTTCAATCAAAACAGGTATTTCTGTCGAGTATCAAGATTTCTAGAATATTCTAGACTATTTTCAGACTATTTACCTTCAAAAACACTCTAGCATTTCCACGCTTTCATCAAACAACTCGTCAATTGCGTTATTCAAATAACAAGGCATTTTTACAGTAGCCTGCGCTTTCCTGGGCACTAGTCTACTTCTAACTCTATTTTTCATTGGCGGTTTGTGCCTATGCTTTTCAAATAACAAATCAGAGGTGTTGTTGAATAAGGCCGCTGGTGTTGTGGCTTTCTCATTCAAAGTGAAAAAAGGAATGTTTATTCTTGGCATTTACAGAATGAATGGGTTGTCAGATATTAAGACTTTCGTAAATCGTAGTGGAATAAGAAAACACGGCTTCCATCAACAGTAACTTTTACTGGCGAACTCAAGTTATGGGGCGATCTCCTTGAGTGTTTTCGTTTAGCTCTTTCGATCGCTTTGACAAACAAAGAATTACTTCAAAATAGGTTCTAAAGTTCAGTCAATAAGACAAAAATCATTCAAAGTAAAATCTAGAAGTCATTTAGCCATTACAGGAGGAATTTTACATTGATATTACTTGAAAAGGTATGATTTATGAGGAGAACCCGATGTTTACATTAACAGGGAGTGGAATATGAAATATTTTGTTCGATGCAAGATTACGCAATCCTGCACGATAACCCGCACAATTATCTTTTTCTCCCGCACAATTCGCCTCCAAAAAAGTGCACAATTTTCATTTTTTTCCCACACCCTGCCAGAGGGCCAGATATGACAATGTCGAAGTTGACTCTACTATAAATATTATGCATTTTAAAAATATTGAAAGTTAAATTGTAAAATAATTAAGAATAGAATATCAATTAAAAATATAATTAAAAGAAAGATCTATGTCACATTATTAAAAAATATATATAACATATTATTATCCATGTATCAACTAAAAAATGTTAAAAAAGAAAAGTCTCAAGATCAAATTTATAAGTGGTCAGTGACTTTCACCTTCCCATATCCTCTGGAAGAGAATTCCATAATACTGGGGCAAGATATGAAAAAGCCTTTTGACCATACATCTTAAGTTTACATCTTGGTATTACAAGTAGAGATTTAATGGATGAGTGCAGTGTTCTCAGAGGAATGAATCTAAGTAAATAATTGTTCTACATTCTAAAGCGCATAGCAGTACATTTAACCTTGTTGTGCACAGAGTGTTGACTGAGAGATAAACAAATTGTACAATGTACTGTTCAAAAGACTGTCATGTGTGAACTCAGGAACTAAACTGTCTGAAACTAAGAATAAACCTTAAAGTCTCAATTAAGTTAGTATTTATGTATCAGAAAAGAAAAGTATCAACTAGATGTCATTACAAAGCATGACCATTAACAGAACTACAATGCCTTTTTATTTTTTCCTTGTAAGTTGATCTTTGATTCCGAAATTGTATCATAATTATATGAAAATAATCAGGCAATGAAAAGACTTCTTTCTTTGCTTTTCTTCAGTAAGTTAGTATTCATTTATCAGAAAAGAAAAGTACCAACTAGATGTCATTACAAAGCATGACCATTAACAGAACTAGTTAGTAATTATGTATCAGAAAAGAAAAGTATCAACTAGATGTCATTACAAAGCATGACCATTAACAGAACTACAATGCCTTTTTATTTTTTCCTTGTAAGTTGACCTTTGATTCCGAAATTGTATCATAATTATGTGAAAATAATCAGGCACTGAAAAGACTTCTTTCTTTGCTTTTCTTCAGTAAGTTAGTATTCATTTATCAGAAAAGAAAAGTACCAACTAGATGTCATTACAAAGCATGACCATTAACAGAACTATAGTGTCTTTTTATTTTTTCCTTGTGAGTTGGTTGACCTTTGATTCAGAAATTTGTATCATAATTATACCTCACAATGATCCACACCAAATTCTCATGACTTCCAGGCCTGGGTAAAACTACTATTGTTTGATTCCATTTCTTTCTGGGTGTTCAATGAACTGTGCTTACATTAACCCTATACTGTACATCCTAACATCATTGTGCATATTTTCCAAACTGTTCTATACACAATTCCTAAGGAGCTGACTAGGAGAATTTGTTTAACAATCAAGAGCTACTTTAGTTGGTGATCATTTCCTTTAATCTTGTGACTGAAATGTTTGACTCAGTGACAACTGTGTTAAGAGAAATTAAAAGCTTATCCTTTAAAGGGGTAAAGAGTTAAGAACATGGTGAACTGACAAACAGTACTGTGACCTTCACAAATTGTAAACAAAGTTACACGCTGTATCACATGCCTGACAGTTTCTCTGAATATTCCCTTCATTTATCACAGAACAGATGAAGATTCAAAGATATTTGTTATTGTCATAGCAGATAATGAAGGATTGTCTAGTTAATGACTTTAATATGATTAGATGACAAAGTATATATATTTTGGTGATAATTAAGTTATTACAAGGGCATGAAACATCAGACAAAAGTATGAAAAATAAAATAAATCCATAGGAAACTGCACAATATATAAGTTATAAAATCTAAGCAATAAACTGGCAGCCACTTTCCATTCATTTTCTGGCAGGAAGTTGAAAATTCTTTGATTTTATGCCACTGCTATTTATATGAGCAGGTGAAAGGATTTTTAGGAAACAAATTTCTGTTATCGATTGCTTACTAATCACAAGTGTTATGAGGACAAAAGCCTACTTTTAAAGCAGAAACTCTTCATACTTAACTTGAACGGTACTTGGACAAGAAAATGTGACGACACTTTTGACAAAGAGGTTCAGAAAATGTCGAGTGCTAATTCGATATTTCAAAAACTAGAGTAATATTCGAGAAACCGAGTGCACTGAAAGACAGGATAAAGTAAATAAGTAAAAACACTGTAACAAATACAAAAAAAAAAAAAAATCGAGAAAAGATAGAAAAATGTGATTATCAATGTAAAGATTTAAAAAATTAACTGAAAGATCGAGACATGCTCGTGATCGCTCAGACTGTCAAACGTACCGTTGCAGACTCGTCTATTTCGAGCTTGAAAGTTTGTTGTTGAAGAGTTTTAAACGTTATCTGCATGGTTCTTCTCTAATCCGTAGTCAGATTTAGATCCACGACAGTAAAATACCACGGTTGAAAGCAAGGAAATCAAAGAAATTTGGGATACTGCACCACAAGCATTTGTAGCGTGTAATTCTTAGAAAGAACCAGCCATATGACGTCATCACGCGTAGTACGTGTACCTCGCATGCGCCAGATAGTGCGCGAAGAGTTGTGGGTAGTTTTCTGGTAGACTGGGCATGAGGTTGAGATTTTGAGAAGTCCGAGAAAACCTGCGCCAAGGAGATCCAAGACCCTACTTTCAGGCCCGTTCCTTTTTCACCCCACTGCTGAACGGTAGTTAGCTACTACTACTTTTTACTCATTGTTTGCAATTTAAGTCGCCATATAGCACAAAACGTGCTCAGCGATACTACACACAAAAACGTCTGATGAGATATATCTATTATATGCATTTTTCCGGCTTATAGCTTATTACGTCATGCAAGGAAATTTCTGAATTTTTTTCTCAAGTCCAGTTACAAGTGGCAGCTTTGAAAAAATCGATTGATTGATTTTGTTCATAGGTTACGATGGTCGACCCCATTACAGCAATAAATAGTAATTTAAAGAAATAAATATGATTTAAATTAGTTATTTAAATATCTTAAGTTGCCCTCCCCTACCCTAAAAAAGGAAAGAAAAACAGCATTTTTCTTTGGTAAATATTTCTTTGCCTTGTCACTTTACATTTATTATAGACAGCCTAGCTGTAGTGTTGTTAAAAAAATACAAATCTCTCAAAGTACTACAACACAGGAAACTGATTTATTTTTATTCAAAGTTTTCCGGACCGGACGTAGATGAAATTTGTGAGAAAAACGCCGACTTCTTGGCCAACTTCAAGTGAAAGGATATCACTGTGTGTAATAAGTGAAATATTTGTAAAAGCTTGCTAAAGACAGCATGTACTCCAGCTCTTTCTGTTTCAATAACAAAAGGTTGTTTCCATGGAGATGGACTAACAGGAAACATCTGCCATGAAGACCTTTCATGTTATGTATGGATCATTTCGATCACCCGCTGTGATTTGGTGTTAAAAAAAGCAAAAAACCAATCTCAGTTTACGAATTTCAGGCTCCCATCCTGAAACGAAGGGTAAGACTAATTTTTCTTCGAGAGAGAAAATCAGAGGAGATCTCTGCGAAGTTTCACTTTATAAAGGGAAGCTTGTTTGAAATTGAACTGATTCTTTGACGAAGGACTAAGGATAAATTCGCAAGCTGATTTTATATTTGAAGCTCGACAATGGAAAGAGTTAGATTTCGTGGTCAGCACTTTGGGATATTTGAGAGAAGCTTGCGAAGTGAGGATTCTGCGAAAAACCCTGCAACAGAACAGAGAACACCTCACATAGACGAGACAGGAGATTTAGAGGAACACCTAGGAAAGAAAACACAACAGCACGATTCGACGAATAAAGTCGAAGGACGACGGAGACAAAGCGTGTTTTACGCACACGAAATCAAGAAAATAATGGACGAAATTTTGGAAGAGAAACTATCCACTCAATCATATGACGCCAATATTTGTAGGGTGCTTTGTGTTAGTTTGTCAGAGGATATCAAAAGCCGAGTAAAGAATCTAGGAATGGAGAGATTCCGTTTGATATGTAGTGTTAGTATAGGATCTAACTGTGGCCAAGGTATTTTGATGGCTAGTCGGTTCCTTTGGAATGATTGCAGAGATAATTTTTCGACTTCATCTTTTCAAAATGCGTCTTTATTCGCTGTAGCAATCGTTTTCGGAGTTTTAAAAGAGTGAAGTGACATTTGGAAGGTGGAGGAACACTCTTTTAGTAGCCAGGCTGAATGAATGAATGCTTTAGACAGCATGTGATCAGGATCCTGATGACTCTATATCTAAACGTGCCGAGGTCTCAAGCCAAAGGAAATAAAGAGGTAGTAAGTGTTCTTCTCAGATATTACCCTTTTAAAAAATTATCTTCATGCTGGTCTTAAAAAAAAATTAGAATTATCATATGGAAATTAGGCCCTTGCTTTCAAGTTTCGGTGAACGAAGGTACAATTTAAATAACAAAGATGGTTTTGATTTCATTACTGAATTGTTCTTTTTACTGAATCAAGACAAATTTTGTTTCTCCGAACGGTGTTCGTGTGATGACATTTTGGTAATTTTTCTGTTTTCCTTTGTCAGGAACTGAAATATATTAAACAATATAAATTATTGACTAAAACGCTTAAGTTGTTGACTCTTTTATTGAAATAAGTAATTTCAAATGAAAATAATCATGGTGAGAAGCTTTCAACTTACACGAATTAAACATTATGCCCATGTCTTGTTTCATAACGCCAAATAAGTATAAAAATTTGTAATTTTTGTCGCGCTTCAAGAAACTCGTTCATCGAACTAGCATAGTTTTTTCACATCGAACAATCAGTTGAGTTTTGGAGGCGAATTGTACTCTCGAACGCAACTCCACACAGCCGTCAGCCATCCTGGGACTCAGGTCTCTTATAGTCACACGGTAGACTAACAGCAATAAGTCTCTGGGGCAGAGTGGGGATGAAATCTCACAAATGTTAGTTATTACAGATTCTTCACTGTCCAAAATCCGAGTTCGTCACTGAGGTTGTTACAGACATAATTGATATGTACTGTAAAAACAGGCGGGAGAGATTTTTCAAATGGATTCTCACAACTTCCAAATAACTGAATAGAGAAATCATTGATTTTGTTGAAACTCAAAATCCTTAACTCTCTCTCCAAACTTTAGATTTTTCATTAATGTTTTTGTCGGTCACAAATATCATCGTGATTCATAACGACCATAACCAATGTACTAATTAAATGATAACGTGACAAGTTACTTGTAAGCAGGTCCAGACACAGCGTACAATCCTATCATAGCCACAAATGTAAATGATGAACCACAATTTCTTTGAACTTCTGACCTTCCGTACCTACGTTTTCAAGTTCTAAGAACTATATTTATAAACCCTTGACCCAGACGTTTATAAAATCCTTAAAAAAATGTACAAGATGTTTAGCTTCGTCATCAGGTAATTATATTGCTCTTTAAGAGTCCGAGATTGTCAATCAAGTTCTCCGCGGTTGTCACGAGGTTAATGTATAACGCTCTAGCGGAAACCTAAAAGGAAACATGTTACGAGCTAATTAAAAGACTGATGTCGGTATTCGAAGCTCGCAAAATCGTGTAAGTTTTCGCTTTGTTTCATCACGTCTCTAATTGGAGGGAAATCTTTGGATGATGAGCAACAAGACCGGGGTAAGAAGTCCAGCGGCAAGATTAAGAAGTCTGGCTTTGAGTAGGTCTGTTGGCAGACCAAAGCTGCGAAAAGCTCTGTCGGTAAACAGCGAAAGTGAGTTATTGAAGGCAGTCTCTGGGGCTTCACTCACGACAGGCAAAGATTTCGGGGTGAGCAAAACCCCACCTTTACAAAGGAAAACTCTTAGTGCCTCTGAAAATGTGCTTTCATTCAAGTTACAAGCCAGTTCATATAAGGAATACGACAGAGAAATCATGACTTCAGGCAACCATGCGGAAAACGTCAGTAAACAGCCAAGGACTGGCAAAGAATATCACAAAACAAACGGTTTGGATCGTAAGGATTTAAACTCGAGAATGCAGGAGATAATTCGCCAGAGTTTGTCTGCGCACCTTGAAAGTACGGAATACAATCACGAAATCTGTGGCAGCAAGTGTAGAACTATAAGCCAATCAATAGAGAAAGGTGTTAAATCTCTTTGTGATACTCAATACAAGATTACAGCTCTGGTTTACATCGGTGCTAGTCGAGACCGAGGAATTGAAATTTCTAGCCAGTGTGTTTGGAATCCGAGGACAGATAACTTTGCGATGGCAACATTTGGCACGAATTCGTTGTTCGCAACAGGGATTGTTTTCGCTACGTTATTCAACGGCGACTAAATGTTTGTCCGCAGATATTTAGTTCTTGAGGGAATCACAGCTCTCCCGCAGGAGCTAATATACTTTTCACTTCATAAGTATTAACAATAGAAGAAAAAACAGTGTGGGACATGTTGAAAGTGTTATTCAATAATAGGGACATAATTACTTGTACGATTAAAGTAAAAATAAAAACGCCGTTGTAAATTGTCAGGTGAGCGGGCGCTTCATTAATTTCAACTGTTTGTAAAGGTTCAGTATTTCAGGAGAACAAAGGACTTTGAGTTTTGGAGTCCTTGAGTCGTAACTAAATAGTCAAAACTTTTCGTTTCAATTTTTTTTTTCAATTCCAGTGTTCAAAGACTGCGTAGAACCAGGAGTTTTATGATAGATCATTTCAAACTCAATAAACAAATAACGCTCGTACTCTAAAGCCCAAATACACTTGTGTAACTTTATTAAATAATTTATTCACGTTAAATCCACTGTTGGACTTTTTTTGAAAGCGAGTTTCATCCACTGTGAAAATATTGAAATGATATTCAGTTAATGGTCCTTCATGAACGGTTCTTTTAAAGAACTTGAAAAAGAATGATGAGCAGGCGTACAAAAAAATGCAAACATCCCTTGGATCGGATATACTTCACGTAAGGTCAGATATCGTATATTTTTCTCCTTGGACATTATCTGTTCCTCGAAGCTCATGAGTCTCCCCGAGCTTCGCTCTCTCGTAATACTGCTCGGATCTTGTTTTAGATAATGTCCGCACACAAATCTCCGTGTAACAGGCAGTGTTCGCACTCCGATTACAGTGCATTGTGGTACAACAAAAACAACAACAAATTTACTTGTTAAGGCAGGTTACTAAAATAGGCAAGACCATAAGTCCTGATGCGGACCTGCACACTAAATTAACATTATAATCACAATTGCACATTTAAAATCTATAAATATAAAAATACAAGGATACAAGGTGTGTAAACATTAAAGCTATTACTATAAACCTATCTGAAAATACAAATATAAAAGTTGTTATCACGTAAGCTATGATGTATGCTTAAAAATAGAAAAAATCATCATCTTTCTTTTTAATCATGGATGACTCTTTGGTATATGATATTTTCATCAAAATGTCCTTATTTTTATTAAATTCTTTCAGAAAACTCGGAATAGAGGGAGCTTCTTTAAATAATGCGATCTGGAAGAGAATACCAAGCTATAGCTGCCCTATGCTTAAAAGATAGTCTTCCCATTTCCGTTTTCGGTTTAGTGATATTTACATTCAAAATATTTCTTATATTGTATCTGTGTTCCTGCTTCGAAACTAAGTTATTAAGGTAGTCATTAGAGAGACCATAATATGATGTCTAAGTTATGGATAGTACCCTTTTCGTGTAAAGATATGAAATAGGGGACCATCCCCTCAGCTTACACATGTCGTCCATATTGATATAGCGTTAATAAGGCGGTAAAAGCGGCAGAAATCGGCTGATTTTGACTGAACATACTGTAAAAGTTAGGCCGTTTCTTTTTCCTTTCACTATAGGTAACTATAATTTGATATACTATAAATGTGTAGAAGAATTTTTTTTTCTGTATTTGTCGCGTATTCTATCGTTCTCAAGGACAAACGCAAGCACTGTTTTTTTTTTAACATGTAATTTATGACCGGTTTTCGAGAAAGTCAAATTTGTTGTACGTCGTAGTTTGAAGCCTTTGAAAGATTTGTATGGCCACTGTGATCCTTCTTCAAAAGCTCTGACCAAACGCTCTCAAACACTCTCCAACGGTGCAAATGTTTTATATATGCCTTTTAAGTGATAGTGTTTAAGACCTGTTGTGGCAGCGAAAATGCCCACTGCTGCGTTCAGTGTGTTGCGTTACATAGCGTTACTACTGCAACTGGGGACATTTACTATATCTACTAAATCGTGTTGTAAGTCTACGTTCTTGATCATTGAATGAAGGACAGTTTAATTGAAGCAATGAAAAGAGTCACTTGATTCATGAAAACTTCTGCCTTGCGTGAGACCACATGCCGGGAAGCCGGAAAGCAAAAGGCAGTTGACCGTTGAAAGATGTTGATAGACCTGTGCGTCTCCTACCATTCGCTAGCGCTTTTAAATTTTCTACCCTCAAAGTTCTTATTGAGATATCTCTTAATGACTTTCCTTTGCGATGTGATAATAAGGGTCAGTTTTAAGGTGTCATTTCCCCCTCTTTATGTTCTTGAGGTTTGGCAAAGCCGGATGAGATTGTGTTACAAAGGCAATATTTTTTTCTGTGTGCGTGCTATTTTCTTTGTTTTAAAGTATACTTTCTCTCCGGCAGAAATAAATCCTGAGATACGTTTTTCAAAACCCTCACCTAGGTTTCGTCTATTTTCGAAGCGTATTTTGAAACTCTGTACATTTTCATTAAACGTAAAGCGAGACAATTTCGTTCTCAGGAAGGGTCTTAGGAGGCATGGGGCTTCTCCTTTCACAAATCCAGTATTTAGCTTGGTGGAAAAAGTTCGTGTATTAGAAGGTCTCTGTCTCTTTAATATGCGTTTGCATGTCAAGGGCCTATGCCCTGTTAAATAACTCGCGTCTAGGAATATAATTTCTGACTTCTTTCCTCCGAAGAACGAATTTGTCACGGAGGAGTGACAGGAGTCGCGCAGGCCCGCCAAACTTTTTAACTTTCGAAGGAACGGCAACAGACAGTGAATCCCCAATACAATCTATGTATATTCACGCTATCTCGCTGCCACCAAAAAAGTTCACTTGAAGACGTAAAGATGCATATGATTCGCTTTTTGTTTTATGACCATGACGCGCCAAATGAAGGCTATTGCTTATCTATGGGCTAAAATTCTTCCAAATCGGGGAAGTACTCAAACGAACTGAAAAACTGGAAAAAGTTCAACAGAGCCCATCGCTCAAATGGCGGATAACGCTAACCGACGGATAAATCGCTATCCAGCGGAGAAGTGTAAACAACACGTACGGCGCTGTCCACCGGATAGAGATTTAAGAGAAAAGATCTCCTAGATAGGGTCAGGAGTATACATAGCATCATTGGGAATCATGATGATCTTCAAGGGAAAGTTGGGCTTCAACTTCAACCCTCCTTGCATAGTGCATACATGCTGATTTGAAGAGAGTATCAAGCGTCTTTGGTATATATTACACATCACAGGTGAAAATACTTTTCACTACCGCTAATTGGCTAGTTCGGAAGTGATTAGCAAGTACTATTCACCGGATAAAACAATTCTTTCAGTGCGTGACACGTTGTGTGACACGTTGACGCGAGCATCGTTGTCTGTACTCTTATCGACAACGGCAAATTGGTCAATCATATTGCGGCATAACTGCCAACTGTGGTAAAAACTAAGTTTTTTGTTTCTGTTTTTTTTTTCTGTTCTAACCCTATCTCAGCAATTGATGCAACTACGGGAAATGGTAAAATAAATTTGTGCACCGCTTTCTGTGTTTGAAACCCCATATGTGGCGACCGACGACCTGTCACTGTTCATCAAAACTGGTCTCCGAGTTGTCTCCTAGGTGTAGCTGGAGAGACTGATTACGAGTTTCTATTACACTGCGAAAAGTCTAGAAACTAACAGGCTTTTCAGAGAGTGTATACGTCACTTTGAGTCGATGATATCTGGTGCTTTTTGTTTCCTACTTTGCTTTTTGTTTCCTACTTTGCAGTGGCAGAAAGTTTTTAGGGTAACGGTGGCCTGGGCTCCATTAATATGGAAATCAGTGAGGTTACGGATGTATATAGATTAATCTGACAGTTGCTGGGAGAGGAAGAAAGTTTTTAAGAAAGTTTTTAAGATTCTGGGAGGCACTAGTTTTCACTGACATCAAGGGTTGTCTAGTAACTTGAGCACTGCAATGAATTAAGCAATAAAGTAGAATTTTTTGCCGAAGTGAAGGAAAGCAAGATGGAACCCCCGAAAAAATTGCAGTTTCGTTCTAGTGTTTGGCATTTGTTAGATTTGAAATCAGTTTTGACATACTTTTTACAGCGACTACTACAGGTTTATCAGGAATGACAAACGTTTGACATCAGATTGCACCGATAAACCCATAGAAAATTGAGGTTGATTTAGCAAAAGCAATAGACCGCAATCGGTCTGTCGGTTTACTAACGTAATAAGCCACTTGGGCTGTTGGGAGAACATTTGAAAAGTTTTTTAATCACTCGCCTCTGGATCGTGATTTACAAACTTTTCTCCCGTATTTCCTCTTCTCTTTACCCTACTACGACCCTCTTTCCCTGGTCTTCCATAGCGACGAACGAAGTCAATTTTCTGTCGTCTTGACCACCAGCTTGCTTGACAACGTACCTACAATCACTGTCTCAACTTAGTCAATGAAACGCAGTCTGAATGTTTTGAAAATCAGTTCAATTTGTTATACGTAGGAGTGCTATTGTCTAAAATAAGATGCAGTTTCTCTGAATCATTCATAGATGGCAGGCAGCTAACATTACGCAACTTCCGCTGTCAGTCAGTTGTGTTCTTTCAAAATTTGCGGCCTCTGATATTAACCCCAGTTTGCACCTGCCTCACTCATTTTGTTGCCATAGCTACGACAGCCAAAATCTATCTTCTCTCACTTGCCTCTCACAGACAGCGCATAACTACAAACAAACAGCGGCAGAAAACTTTTCGTTCAAGAACATATTTCATTATTTTTCAATAGCTTTGCGTTTCAACGAATGAGTCTAAATCCTGGTGAGGAAGTTTAACTAATATTTGTCTAATGGATGCTAATTCATCACTTTCGGAACATCTTCTCTAAGTAACTCTGTGTTTGTTGGGGAATCAAATGTCGTCGAAATCTGAAGTACATTACGAAAAGTAACGGAACATAACTACGGAAAAAAATCATGGCAGCTTTAGTTAAGGCTATCGAGCAAAAGAGGTTCAAACAAGCCAAATTACTTTTGAAACTTGGCGACAATGTCAATCAACAGGAACAATTATCGGGAAAAACTCCTCTTTTAGCGCTTTGTTTCGTAGAGGACGAGAATCTAGCGTGTCGTATGACGAAGAAGTTACTCCTTAGAGGAGCAGACGTTTGCATGCAAGACGAACATGGAATGAGTCCGCTTATGCAAGCGTGTAAGCTGGGTAAAGAGAAACTAGTCAAATTACTTCTTCAAAGCGAAGAGTGTGATTTTGCTGCTGCGGACAAAATGGGGAATACTGCGCTTCTTTACTCCGTTGATGCTGGTAACGCTGGCATCACTAAAGCTCTTACGGAAGCAATGAATTCCTACGATGTACGAGCTGCTGATAAACCCAACAACAAAGGCGAGACTCCTCTGATTAGAGCGACGAAACTCAAACGAGATGCTTGCAAGGAAGTGTTATTAAATGATGGAAAAGCGTCCCCTTCTGCCCGTGATTTTGATCTTAAACTAAACGCCAAAGAATGGGAGTGGCATCTAAAGGATGAAAAAGAAGAAATAGATAAGACGAATTTAAGAAACAGAGTCTTCTGGGGACAAAATAGAGGCAGATGTGTAAAGTCAAGGTCCTCATCCATAATTGATTACAGACGGGATGTGACGAGTTCCACCAAGCTGGGAACCTATTCAGTCAGCTTTAATCATAACTGTAACGGCATGAATTCCAACAAGAAGTTTCTACGAAGGACTAAGTCTGCTCCTTTGGTGAGTTGCGAGAACGCTGACAAACGTACTTCGACATCCAAGATTTTCCATTTTGAGTTAAGCGATGCAGCAGAGAGAATTACTAAACAGAAATTTCCAGAAAAAACAAACAATTCATGTTTTGAGAAAAAGACAAACAAGGGCAAGATGAATTCAAAACAAAATAGTTGGTCAGTGGGAACCACAGGGGGGTCTTTCAATCATCACGATTTGAGGACATGCTCAGTGGAGGAAATGCTTCCTTCGTCTGCTGCTGTCACAGAAAAACAAAAGATGGCTTATGAAAAGAATGGTAAAAACAACGAAAACAGATTGCCTTCTGGTCAAAGCCAGTTACCTCAGCTTTTTAATCTGATGACTCATCAAAAGACCCATTCATTCCGGTCCTCAGCGACGACACCAGCCCCTGGACAACAAAGAAGCAAATGGTCGACCCGTGAAGGGAAAGGAAACAAAAGGAGAATATTTTCCAGAAGGAATTCAACAGCGATGAAAAAGCAGTGTCTCTCAGGTAGAAGATGGTCTACAGTCGAGTCTTCCCTCATTGCGCTAGGACGATTTTCCTCGCTTTACAGTCGTTCGGATTTTCAGGCGTTAAATCCAGACAACCGCACGATGTTGGAAAAATCAGCTATAAAATTGAGACCAAGCTCGGAACAATCAAATCTAGAAGAACTAGTTATAAACGGAAAGAGTTCAAACAGAAAATCAAAATCATCAGCTATATCTCCTAATTTGTTGAAGCTAAAGGTACCTCTTTCAGCATCCCTTCCCGACAGCAGTGGTTCCCGCGGACGGATTAAATCTTCTAGACCAAGATACAAGAAGCACAATAGTGACCCACTCCCAGCAGATAGAACCTTCTTGAGCGGGTCGTTACGGGAAGTGGCTGCAGGCCCAGTGATCGAGGAGTTAGAGGAAGGAGGGGATAGCGAAAAATTAGAAAAATAAATGAAAGGTGGATTGTTAAGAATAGGATAACCTGAAGACTGTGTAAAATCTTAACTCTATCAGTTTTCATTTTTTTTCCATGCAACTCAGTAAGGACAAAGACTTCTTTGCTTACTGTACTATTTGGCAGGGTTCATCAGTATGTAATTATACATTTGCCATATTTGAAAACTAAGTGAGAACATGTAGAAATAATAAGTCTATTCCCTCGAGTAAAGTAGCTACTGGAAAGCGTACGTAGCTCATTAAGGACCTCAAGCAAACCACGACGGCGACGGCAATGACATGGAAAAACAAAAGACCTAATCGGCAGAACAATAGCTCAAAAAGTGCATTTTAAAACTTAGTACATTTCATAGCCGTCATTTTCAAAATAACAGTCTGAAATCACCAAAATTTGCGTCGTTTCCAAATCGAAACCGCGACGGCAAGTTTTTTTATTTTCCATTTGGAACTCAATGCTACTTTTATGCGTTATGTTGAGGTTGAGTTATGGCACCATATGAGATGGTAAACACATGCAGCCATTTTCGAAATTCTAATTAAAAGTAGAAATTCATTTTTTAATCGACGTCTTCCTTGACGTTACCGTCGTGACTATTGTCCTACACTATTGTACCTATTGTCTTACACTATTGTACCTATTGTCCTACACTATTGTACCTATTGTCTTACACTATTGTACCTATTGTCTTACACTATTGTACCTATTGTCTTACACTATTGTACCTATTGTCCTACACTATTGTACCTATTGTCTTACACTATTGTACCTATTGTCTTACACTATTGTACCTATTGTCTTACACTATTGTCTTACACTATTGTACCTATTGTCTTACACTATTGTACCTATTGTCTTACACTATTGTACCTATTGTCTTACACTATTGTACCTATTGTCTTACACTATTGTACCTATTGTCTTACACTATTGTACCTATTGTCTTACACTATTGTACCTATTGTCTTACACTATTGTACCTATTGTCTTACACTATTGTACCTATTGTCTTACACTATTGTACCTATTGTCTTACACTATTGTACCTATTGTCTTACACTATTGTACCTATTGTCTTACACTATTGTACCTATTGTCTTACACTATTGTACCTATTGTCCTACACTATTGTACCTATTGTCCTACACTATTGTACCTATTGTCCTACACTATTGTACCTATTGTCTTACACTATTGTACCTATTGTCCTACACTATTGTACCTATTGTCCTACACTATTGTACCTATTGTCCTACACTATTGTACCTATTGTCCTACACTATTGTACCTATTGTCCTACACTATTGTACCTATTGTCCTACACTATTGTACCTATTGTCTTACACTATTGTACCTATTGTCCTACACTATTGTACCTATTGTCCTACACTATTGTACCTATTGTCCTACACTATTGTACCTATTGTCCTACACTATTGTACCTATTGTCCTACACTATTGTACCTATTGTCCTACACTATTGTACCTATTGTCCTACACTATTGTACCTATTGTCTTACACTATTGTACCTATTGTCTTACACTATTGTACCTATTGTCTTACACTATTGTACCTATTGTCTTACACTATTGTACCTATTGTCTTACACTGCACGCTTCATTTGCGCTGGACTCTGGATCGGATGGCCCGGGTTCAAGTCCTGGCTGGGGCATGACGTTGCGTCCTTAAGCAAGACGCTTCACTCACATTGCTTCGTCTTCTCGGATAAGACGTAAAGCCGTAGGTCCCGTCTCTTGCAGGGTTAGGGGTAGGAGAAGTAAATTTCCCATGCACGAGATTACTGTGTACTGGATGTCCTCCCCGGGGTGGGATGGGTGGGAAGGTGAGATCGCTACATGGACTGAAGCGGCTGCCAGAGGCACCTGATAAAAATGCTGACGTCCGATCTCAACCTTACGATACTATTAAGCGCGACTGAATATAGCCACATAGAAGTCTGCGCTATATAAATGTAAAAATGTAAAATGTAAGAAAGGTGTTGCATGTGCTGAAAGTAAGAGAAAAGAAAAGTGGTAATAAAATGTTCAGCCACCGAAGTTTATGTTGTTCCATCTCAATCTATTCCTCATTTTTCTTTTACTGAAGTGATATTTATAAAACGAAATGATTCAGTCAGGTTTAAGGTGTAAATCTGGGGATCTGGCTGACAAATGATGGGGTAAATAAGTGATGACAAAGGATGGACGAAAAAGTGGATGCAAAGCCAAGTTACACAGATTGAAGCACCCAAACTTAATTACTCTGTAATAAATCTGTTAGTGACGAATCTAAGAGAAGCAGCTGATGACAGCGACTGAAATTATTTTTACCAGCTCTGTGATGGCGACAAAATGTAACTCTGAGGACCTGTCCAAAGATCGGAACAGTTGAGTGAAGTAATCTTTGGTAGGATAAACGTTTTTTCGGCGTAAATCAAAGCAAAAATGCTCTAAAGGAAGCAGAAGTGATTCTGGTGAACCATTCACTTAGGAGCGACAGAGGTGTATGTAATGAGCCCAAAAATTGGGGTTAGGAGAAAACTATTGTGAATAATTCAAGATGGACGAAACTAAAGGAGCATTCATAATTTACCTAGAGGGTGAGCTATGATGATTTTGAGGAGGGGGTCGCTCTTTTTCTCTACTATGATTTAGGGGGAATTTGGAAAATTTCCAGCAAATAAGACATGGAGCATGGGGGGGGGGGAGGGGAGGGGAGGGGAGGGGAGGGGCAACCATTTTTTTCCTGAAAAAGAAAAGGAAATGAAACTATGCTGTTCGACGCTCATATAATTCCTGTCTTTTATTTCATTTCGACAAAATGTTGATACAGAACTAGAGTATGAAACTTGATGCATGACGCCCACTTCTTGTGCTACATGGTCTCTTTGCGAGTGGCTCCAGCTCACTCTCGTCACCCTTCTCACACTTGCTCTCCTCATTCTCACTCTCCTCATTCTCACTCTCCTCACTCTCGCTCTACTCATTCTCACTCTCCTCACTCTCGCTCTCCCCATTCTCACTCTCCTCACACTCACTCTTCTCATTCTCACTCTCCTCATTCTCACTCTCCTCACACTCACTCTCCTCATTCTCACTCTCCTCATTCTCACTCTCCCCATTCTCACTTGCCTCATTCTCACTCTCCTCATTCTCACTCTCTCACTCTCGCTCTCCCCATTCTCACTCTCCTCATTCTCACTCTCCTCATTCTCACTCTCCCCATTCTCACTCTCCTCACTCTCGCTCTCCTCATTCTCACTCTCCTCACTCTCGCTCTCTTCATTCTCACTCTCCTCATTCTCACTCTCCTCATTCTCACTATCCTCACACTCAATCTCCTCATTTTCATTCTCCTCATTCTCGCTCTCCTCATTCTCACTCTCTTCATTCTCACTCTCCTCATTCTCACTCTCCCCATTCTCACTCTCCTCACTCTCGCTCTCCCCATTCTCACTCTCCTCATTCTCACTCTCCTCATTCTCACTATCCTCACACTCATTCTCCTCATTTTCATTCTCCTCACTCTCGCTCTTCTCATTCTCACTCTCTTCATTCTCACTCTCCTCATTCTCACTCTCCCCATTCTCACTCTCCTCACTCTCGCTCTCCTCATTCTCACTCTCCTCACTCTCGCTCTCCTCACTCTCGCTCTCTCCATTCTCACTCTCCTCACACTCACTCTCCTCATTCTCACTCTCCTCATTCTCACTCTCCTCATTCTCACTCTACTCATTCTCACTCTCTCACTCTCGCTCTCCCCATTCTCACTCTCCTCATCCTCACTCTCCTCATTCTTACTCTCCCCATTCTCACTCTCCTCATTCTCACTCTCCCCATTCTCGCTCTCCTCACTCTCGCTCTCCTCATTCTCACTCTCCTCATTCTCACTATCCTCACACTCAATCTCCTCATTTTCATTCTCCTCACTCTCGCTCTCCTCATTCTCACTCTCTTCATTCTCACTCTCCTCATTCTCACTCTCCCCATTCTCACTCTCCTCACTCTCGCTCTCCTCATTCTCACTCTCCTCACTCTCGCTCTCCTCTTTCTCACTCTCCTCATTCTCACTCTCCTCACACTCACTCTCCTCATTCTCACTCTCCTCACTCTCGCTCTCTCCACTCTCACTCTCCTCATTCTCGCTCTCCTCATTCTCGCTCTCCTCATTCTCACTCTCCTCATTCTCACTCTCCTCATTCTCACTCTCCTCATTCTCACTCTCCTCATTCTCACTCTCCTCATTCTCACTCTCCTCCTTCTCACTCTCCTCATTCTCGCTCTCCTCATTCTCGCTCTCCTCATTCTCACTCTCCTCATTCTCACTCTCCTCATTCTCACTCTCCTCATTCTCACTCTCCTCATTCTCACTCTCCTCACTCTCGCTCTCTCCATTCTCACTCTCCTCATTCTCACTCTCCTCATTCTCACTCTCCTCACACTCGGTGTACGTAATTCTTAACCAGCTCCTCAGAAACCACAAAAGCTACAGAAACCTCGTTTGCTGTTGCCAGCTTTCCTTCTGCGAAAGGCTAAGGGTGAGTTTGACATGTTGTACTTATGTGCTGGGGGGGGGGACTATGACCTTTGATAAATTAACATCTCTTGAGGGGGGGTCGGAACAAAAACAGGGGGAGGATTTTTAAAATGAATGGAAAAAAATAAGGAAATCATCATAACCCACCCTCTAGATAAATTATGAATACTCCCCAAACATCTCTCTGTCAACATGATTTATTTCTATAGATCACACCTCACGCATCACACGTCACGCGTTCCTCCTCTCTTCCCAATTTACCTCATGCATTGTCGTGAAAACCGAAAGTCCTTTGCTGCGTCCAAACGTGACTGACTGAAAGAGTTTCTGACTTAAGAAACCTTACTCCTAATTTTCTAGCTACGGTTTAATGCCAGAGCACCCTAGCTGGAAATCCTTAAAGATATATAACCACGTGTCTTACTAGGCAAGTTGTAGATCAAGCACCCCATCCACTTTAATTGGAGAGATTAGATTTCCATGATTTTGTTTGGAGCAAGAAACCTATTTAAACCAAAGCCTAAGCATGTTTTGAAGCTGTTTGGAGCTGAAAATTGTTTTCTTAATAGAAGCTGCTTAGATCGATATTTGTCTACTTCAAATTTAGCACATTGAAAGTACATGTTAGTGAGTTCTTGAATCCAGTTACTCAGTTCTCTGTGTCTTGTTTTCATTCAGTTAAACCTATTTTAACTAAACAAGTTTTGTTAGTGTAAATAGGTTATATGCTACTAAGCAAATCACACTTATGCTACTGAGTTGTCCGCTTAAGAAAAAAATTTCCACCCCGTTTCAAAAACTTCCGTCATGAAAACGTCCCATTGCTATTACTCTGCGTACAGAGCATAAACAATATATCGCTTGAGCAAGTAATGACGCATTCGTAAAGTAAACAGTAACGAAATCGTCAAATTTCTCATTCCAGGCACATCTGCTTGTAATTCGTATTCCCTGACCTTTTTTCTCGCCAATGTGCGCTTCAACAACTAGTTTGTATTGCGGGCATAACAAACTTTTAACTTTCTCTTTGATCAACCGCAAATATTCTGATAGTGGTCTTTGCACTTGACACTATCATAAATTTCGTTCTTGAAGAGCTATTTCAAAATATCTGCAATTATGGTTTCCACCGTTTTAGTCGGCATTGGCATTTTGGCATCTGGTAACAATTTGTAAGTGTTTTTCGTAAAAGTGTTTCCGCTTGAAAACTCTGCTGTCGACATTGGAGGCACGAGGGAAGATGAGTGTCGTTGTTGCGATACATAACCGATTTCTGAGATGCAGCGACATCTTTGGAGTCCTGTTTAGGAACAATTCCCATTTTGAGCTTGTTTGTTTGAGAACTTTTTCCTGAAAGGGTAACAACTCCTCGCCTAGTCGCAGATGCCGACATCTTGAAAAGCTAACGCCAGATGTATACTGAATGCTTAGGAACTTTGGCTGCTTTTTGTAAAGAAAACGAAAACGTAATTCTTATTGTTTTTTCTCTTTACAGTCAAACACTGCAATTGGCAGTAATTAAACCTCAAACCATTCAATTCGGTGACAAAGCCGTGTAAAAGGACTCAAAGGTTTCTGTAATAAAGAATAATAATTATGTATATGTGCACGATCCTTCGCAGTAAAGCACTATTTGAGCAATAGTGAAAATCAGACCTGAAAAAAAAAAAATTTCAGGCCTGTACGGGATTCGAACCACTGACCTCTGCGATACTAGTGCAGCGCTCTACCAATTGAGCTTACAAGCCAACTGGGAGCAGGCCATCAAATTAATTCGACATAAACCCGTAGATGATAAATCAAACAACAACAAACATATGAAACATATGTATGAACTGCGGTTATGAAACGTATATGTGCACGATCCTTCGCAGTAAAGCACTATTTGAGCAATAGTGAAAATCAGACCTGAAAAAAATTTCAGGCCTTAATCAAAATGGAAAGTTCTTGATGCTAGATAAGTACGGGCTTAGTGATATAAAAGTTCTCTTGCAATTGGTTTTATAGGAACATGAATGCCTGCCTGGTAAGAATTGAATGAATTTTTAAACAATTCACTGATTGTATTGAATGCTGGGTTCGGTATGGAG
>NC_142529.1:12369616-12389616 GCF_964205215.1 Stylophora pistillata
GCTATTGGCACCGTTAAACTAAAGAAACTTTGATTGATCAAAGCCACAAAGCAATGACCCCGGCTTGGACTTAAATCACAATGCTCCGATCCATAGTCTAGGGCGCCAACCCTTAGACTTACTACCTCGTCTACCAACTAGTTGCTTTCGGGAGACTAATATCCCATTCACACCAGCAAAACGTGTTTTGTTAAACCGGGCTTAACCGAATGAAAATCAGAGACAGAGAATTGAAAAACTGAATTCTCTAATAGGATTCAATCAATCACTAACTAGCAAAACCAGCAAAACGTGTTTTGTTAAACCGGGCTTAACCGAATGAAAATCAGAGACAGAGAATTGAAAAACTGAATTCTCCAATAGGATTCAATCAATCACTAACTAGCAAAACCAGCAAAACGTGTTTTGTTAAACCGGACTTAACCGAATGAAAATCAGAGACAGAGAATTGAAAAACTGAATTCTCCATAGGATTCAATCAATCACTAACTAGTACTTTCAATGTGCTAACTTTAGAGTCGACAAAAATCAGTTTATGCAGCTTCCAGTGAAGAAAACTATTTGAATCCATTTTAGGACATGTTTAAGCTTTGGTGTGAATGGAATATAAGTTAACTGTTTAATTTTTCGAAGATTATGTCAATATGACAATTCCTTATTAAATATTTATGAATTTCATCCAGAGGCTTACTATCAGTAGAAATCATTTTGAATGAAGGGGTAAAGCCTGGAGAAGGGACAAAGGAGTTAAACATGGCGCGGAGAGATATTCAATCAGCAGTGACTTTACCTCCTAACAATTTGTCTTTTTACAGTAAAATTCATTTATTATTCAATAGAAAATTTGGATCAGGTATCAAATCCGTTGAATGTGAGGATCTTTATTTTTGTAGCTCACCTCTAGTTTAAAAGGTATACAACTGTTCGATCTTGTGCCAAGCTTGTCTTCAAACTGTTGTAGAGGATTACTCACTTATTTTTAATTACAAGATAAGTTTTATGTGAGCCAGCGGTCACAGGGAGCCTTAGAGAGGCTTTTATCCCACTGTGGTATCCGCCTGGAAAGTTCTAAAACTGTCTGAAATAGGGGACACCGGAAATGGCGTGCGTACTGTTCTTAAGTGAGTAAATGAGATTGCTTTGTGACAATGTACAGTACAACAATTAGTGCCACAGCGTTTATTATTCTAATCATGACGAGAGCTTACAAAAAAACTGCTTTTGTTCAGTTTTTTTTCAGACAAGGACGCACTTCCTGAATAGATTAAAGACCTCAATAGAATTATTTAGATTCACGTGTAATTGGAGGCTATTAGATGTCAATTCAACAGGCGTCGTCTGCTCCTTCAAGGATTATGGATTATCTTTGCTTTTTCACAGTCACAGGAGCTTCTGAGCTGTAGTTGGGCAGTTTCCATCAAAAGATTCCATCTGCGTGTCGAGGATTTTAATTTAAAATGGGAAAAACAGTTAGGGCGTCTAATTAGGCAAATCATAATGACAACGAAATTTTTTTTTGTTCAGCTATAATTGCGAACCTTTTGTTAATACTATTGGTCTCGCCCTGATTATGGTTTTTAAGCGACTCAGATAAAAATCGCTTGGCAATTTCCATTTAATTGAAGCATTCACAATATCTTTTGTCCATGTCGAGTCTCCGTCTTAATATTCATATCTTTTGTCAGCCTAGACGGTCCTTCACCCACGCTAAGTAAACAGTATTTGAGATGTTTTGCATTTAGTCTTTATTCCGAAACTTGGGAAACTTCTAGTCAAATGATGAAAATATCCAGCATAAACTGAACAGCATGGCGCACTTGGTCAATTACTGCCACCATCTATAAGTAAGGTTTGTTTTGCTTTTGTTTTTGAGACAGAGATAAGACGATTGAGATAGAGAGAGTGAGCCCGTCATGTTAAATACATCTGCATATTATGTATACATGAAACCTTATGCACAATATTCACTGGATGGTTTACTCAAACTGAGTAAACATTCATTTAAAGAGAGGAAGAGTTGACTCTTCATTTATATCGCTTAGCAACGGAAAGAAAAGTTTATGTAGATAAAACCGATAATCTTATCAGAGTTTTAAGTGCTGACGAAAGATCATCGCCGCGAAAGGTTGTTTTCGCTCATTCTTGTGCCGGCTAATCAACGTCTCGTAGCGAAGATCCACCTTTAAGTCAAAAATAGTGGATTGAGTTTATAATAATCGAAGGGATGTCACATACCGCCTAAGTGCTGCTGTGAGCCAGATTTATTGTCAATTTTATTGGTTATAAAGTCATGGATTGTCAATCCCACCGCATCAACACCGTAGAACATCGGCCACCTTCGTTGTCTGTATCTTCCGCGCAAGGAGAAACAGAAAGAAAGCGAAGATCATCAACAAACGCGTCCCAACATTCTGGTGTCAACAGGTTTTCTCCTGACAGGAGCGACCGAAGGAAGCCATCCAGTATAGCGACGCCATTCCTGTATTCTTCTAGCGGTCGCAAAGTATCTAGCAGTGTATCTCCAAGGCTCGACCCCATAGACACTGCGGCCTCGAAGAACAAGGAAAGTGAAATCTTACCGACCTATCGAATGGCACCGCAAGCCGACAGAAAATTTCGACCTCAAGTTGTCAAGAAAATCATGGATGAAGCTTTTGAAGAGAGCCTTGACGCACTGAACGGGTATGATTCAGTGAAATGTCGCGCGCTTACTACACAAGTCTGCGAAGATATCAAACAAAGGGTAAAATGGCTGAATTTTGAACGCTGTAAGCTAATTTGTTTGGTGCATATTGGCTCGGTTAACGGTCAAGGTATGAGAGTAGCTAGCCAGTGTCTCTGGGATCACACAGTAGATAACTTTGCTTCTACAACATACAGTAAGGGCGACATTTTCGCGGTCGCATTACTCTTTGGAGTTTACAAGGAGTAATTCATTTGACCGCTGTTCTTTTCCAATGGCCATAAGAAACTGTTTTGGTAAAACTAGGAACATTAACCGACTGTAAATAGTATTAATATAAGGTCTGATGTATGCATGTACAGTCATATAGAAGGATAAGGAAGAGTTGGCCGATATAATATGGCAGGCTATTGAGTAACTAAATAACATTTCCAGTGGTGGTAGTTTCCGATATATTTGAAAACTGCATCAAAATCCTCTCGTCAGAATAACCTCAATACTGATTCAACTTCTATTTTTACTGCAACGTGTCCTTGCACAAATTGGATCTTGCGATGGAATGGTTTTTATTTCTAATCTAATATTGCTGAATTGTGTTTCAACATTCCATTATTATTACTCTCCTTATGTATTAACGGATTACAATTGAGCTACTTAGAATAAAATCGTTAATTTAGCCCATGCAGCGGTTAAGACAATGAACGCAAAGGATATTTCAAATCACTACAGGAAAACAAAATAAATAATAAATGTTAGGATAAATAAGTATTTTCTCTTATTATAAAGCATCGAATTCTCCGATACACCAATCACAGCTTGAGATTCAAACACAAGAAAAGGAACCACTGGAGGCAGAAGGCGGGAACTTTATTTATCATGTAGCTGGTACCACCTGCGGGCATTATGAAGCGAATCCTGTGTTCTAATTGGCTACCCGAACAGGCAAGATGGGCCCATCTTGCCCGCTGAAGATTGCCCGCTCGAGATTGCCCGCTCGAGATTGCCCGCTCGAGATTGCCCGCTCGAGATTGCCCGCTTTGATCCCGGGCAGAAAAAAAGTGCGTGGAGCGGACTAACACTGAAAATGTGTAACTTCATACAATGCTAGGGTTGAAGTCGTAAAAAGTGGCAGAGGACGGTCAAACTGATAAGGAAAACATAAACGACCCTCGTGGGTTTATTGGGCTTCAAACACGGTTGGCTTTCTTTCCCAGCCCTCGAAATAATCAAGTATTGTTTATGCATATTAAAGCAAAATCTTTTTGCTTTATACTAAATCCTTTATTGACCAAGCTTTTTCTGCCAAGGTGGCTGGATATCAACCTTTTTTTTTTGCGATTTTAAACACAAATAAGAACTCGGCCAATCTTGACCTCACGCCTGGTCAATAACCTATATTAAATGTTGAAATTTGAATTGTACCTGGGACAAAGAAAACTATGCCGAGCTGAAATCCTAGGAAAAACTTTCACGAAAGTCTTCTATCACAGAAAACAGAGATACAGAGAATCTGTTTTCGAGCACATCACTCTACAGTACCATAAACTGCTTTGACAAGTTATTTCGTCATTAGGTGAGTAAAAAAGTCAAAAAAGAGAGGAAGAGAGGAGGTCATTTTTAGCTTGAACGCTGAATAGGAAAATATTTTTTCAAAGGAATCGTTACAGGGATATGCGTTAAAAAGTTGACTTTTTGGATATAAATTTGAAGAAATTTTGAACGTGATGTTGATTGAGAGTAGAGAGGCTGAAATAGAATTGGATAATTTGTATCGAGTGTCGAAACTGTCGCGACTGATTAAAAGCAAAAGATCCCAATTGTCCTTGCTTGAAGAGATTTGAACAGTTCGTATACATGCTGAAAAACATTACAGCAACTGGTAAGGCTGAGAGAGGATCGTAATCTGTTAATAGGGTAACAATAAGGAAAGTTGAGTTGGTGAGGGCGTGTTATTCAGTGAGCTGCAGATACCAGATAGTGAGGCTATGCAAGATGTGATAAAACAGTGAAGTTTCCGGCCTTTGTCATGACCCCATCTCAAAAATCAAACCCCAATCCTCAAGTATACCTTGTCGCAGAAAGAGAGTGAAATGAACACTGCGACTGGAAATCAAAGGGGCACTCACTGAGGAAAAGGTTTTTTATTTTTGCCGACTTATCTTTTTAAAATCTCCAGACAGAAGACAGAAGAAGACAAATTTCCTCGATAGTTTCCCAAGCCACGAGATCCCTAAATGTATCCTTGCCTCTTTTGATCTATGATTGTCGTATAAATAAAAATATACAATTCACTAGTGTTGTTAAAGAGGAGAGAAATTTTCTTTCATAGAGAACAATGTATACACGTGTGCTTAGCCTGTATTTACAGCCATCTTAATACTAAAATAGACAGTATGATGTACACATGGATACGCTGTGTATAATTTAATTAGAATACTGCTTATCCTCGAGTAAGTGCCCCCGGTGCTTACTCAAAATTTTGGCTGAAAGGAGGGGCGCTAAATGGAAGGAGGGTGCTAAATAAGGGGGCACCTGTTACGAAACTACAAAGCCATACAAATGCCGCTGTCGTTGAAGCTTAAAAATTGACAAATGAAGTGGTGATTGAAACAGGTTTTCCTCGTATTTCAGGAAAGTGAGGTAGGAGGGGCGCTTGTTTTATTTTATGGCCTTTGGGGTTGGGTTTTTATTAGGGGAAGGGTAATCATTTGAACGTGGGCGCTTATTCGAGGAAATACGGTCTCGAAAGTCTCAGGTTGGTAAACAATCTTTGTATTTAATTCCTACCGCCCTAGAAATGAGTAATCATTAGTAGTTCAAATTTTGATCGATTGGTTATTCCGCGTTACATGTTCGGTACAAAATTATCCGTTATCCCCACAAACGTCGTCTCCAGTTGGTCCGTCGTATTTAATGATCGGTCCGCAATCTTTAATAAGATGTATTCTCTCCCAGACTCATGGGGCCACATTTTAGCATATCAGATCCTCACGTAACTCGCTCCTTTGCTTCGCATATCTACGAGTGCAAACTATCAATATCGCATCTACAAAACGTGCGAAAATCAGACACATTGCTATACCCCTCCGAGACCTCTGAGTCACGGTGAAAAAGCCGATTTTCCTTGACAACAGCAAATCGGATATGGCAGCTGAAAGAGGCTGTGAGTGGTTAGCCTCTCTTTAACTCGTTGCACCTGTACTCATTGTTTTCAGCGGAGAAAGAAGTACCAATCGTAGATTGCCTGCCCTCTAGCTTCATCTTGACGGTTTCAGGGTCGGTTTTCAAAACAGGGGTGGGATTATAGGATGACGCTGACTTCCTGTAAAGATGATCTATGAGTGAACATGGATTCTTAAAGTCAATAACAAATCACTCGAGGCTATTTCGTGTTTGAATGTTGGCAAGAGTTTGGGGTAGCCACGCTAAAACAAAAAATTACAATGGCCATTTTCATGCCAAGGACTTGCGGACTCGTGACGTTGCCATGTGCAGAAAGCCGATAGAGATTGGTGGTCAATAAAGTAAAGGTGCCTGAGAGTGCAGGTCATATTTAGTTCATTCGCTCTGACGAAGGGCTAACGCTCGAAACGTTAGCTTTTTAACTTGCTACGGTGGCCAATTTACTATTTCAACTTACTTGATATAACCTATTACCTTGTTACCCCCACCGACGCAGCACCACAGTTTCTTTGAAACTGTCATCCTTTATTCATATTTAGATAAGCTCGCAGCTTGTTACTATCAGGTGTCTCAATAAAGGCTTTGAACTTGAGTCTGTATGGAATTATTCACCAGTGATTGTGCCTCAAGGTTTCCTGAGAAAAATTCAACGAGCGTATCGACTAATATAACTAAAGTCAAGACTTTTTTAGTATTTTAATCCAGCTTTTATGCTAAATCTCTTTTACGAAACATTTTGACCAAGAAATTTTCGAATCGAAGGTGCTGTTGTTTTAATCAACTTTGAATATGTATTATAAATTTATCCCGTTACGTCTCTGACAGTAGATATGTTGCGAATACTCTGTTCTCAAGCTCAAGATCTCCAAATGCAACATTTTCCCCCAAAATGCAAGAAGGGTTTATGGTTTTAAAGTTTTCTATAGCTATTCAAGCTTTTTAAGTACGAACAGCGAATCAGTTTTAATATGCAAATCAATTCATGGGGACGTTTCCTCTAGGGATAAAAGTGACAACCGAAATTGTGTCAGTAAACTTATGCGCGCCAAGTTTGCTGTGAAATATGGTCTAGTTTTCTTTTTAAAAAACAGCCATAAAACTGTAAAAAACGAAAAGCTGTAAAGGTTGTTGATATCATTAACTCTTTCAGGGATACCGCTTGAAACTAACCAAACCACCCTATGAGATCAACAAAGGTTCAATAATTTGGTTTTAACACCTAGAGGCATTGTTTGTATTGAAAAAAAAAAAAAAAAGAAAAAGAAAAAGAAAAAAAAAAAAAAAAAAGAAACCTAAAGAACCAGTTGTATGTATCGTTCACAAAATTAGTATCATGTGCCTGTTTATTTATAGATATCATAAAAAGCAAGAGTTCATACTTTCCAAGTTAGAAATAAATGTTTGGGAAAAATACTGCAAGATTATACCGGTTATGTTTGGGAGGCAACCACAACCAAATTATTTAGCATTTTGTGACACCTGCAGTAATGAATATTTCAGTAGTTTGTTTTTCAAGACAATAAACGGTTTGCTGGCTTCTTTTTAATGCTTAAATGACCAAAATATTAGTTTGAGCAGAGTATAAATGGAAAGAAATGCTGAAAATGAGGGGATCTTGTGAATGTTTTTTGCAAACTGATTTAACACCTTTACTTATTACTGAGTTGAAATCTCTATGTCCCGCCTATTGTCTCTGTTTTCGCAATAGGGACAAAAGTTCCAGTTTTTCCTTAGGGTAAAAGACTGCTGTTTCCTGCGAACCTCCGATGAAAACAAAAGAATTTCCTTTCTATACATATACCATTCATTTTCTTGTTTCCCGTTAAAAATTAAACGTTCGAGGCAGCTTTCAAAGGATGAAAAATATTGCATTTATCTTAAGTCTTTTGATGTGCTCTACGCCGGCTACCGACTTTGCAACCATACACAGTAGTCAGACTGGAGAGATATCATCAACTGTACATTTGTTAAAAAATTGCAGAAAAAGTTTCACCCAATTAGGAAATGAATATTCTCTTTCCCGAAAGATGTATATCTGCAACATTGATTTACGCTTGTCGGCGAGATAACAAATTTCAAGCACACTTTTCATCACAGAAATGTTCTAGAAGGAAATTAAGATGCGATATTTATTTAAGTTCCAGATGACAGGTGTTTTCTCTAAAACTGACAGCCAAAAAGCCACTCTTTTAACGGACGAGTTGTGATCATATATCACCATGAAACCTGTCATTTTACAAAGAAGCGTAAATATTTTAAACTTTACTGTTGCGAGCTAAATTGATGCTGAAAGGTTGGCGAACTTTCGTGATCTGACAACACAGAGTGCGCAAAATGGATGTGATATAATAACAGTAATATTCGAGAGTGCATTCACTATCGGGTTTTGCTTTCTAACGTAAGCTCCGAATTGAAATAAGAAGTTTCTGCATATTTTTCATCCAATTTAGTGGCTATCCATAACCTAGTTACCGCACTTTATTTTTGCTATCAAGTTAGATTTCGATTCTTTGAACGCGCTATTTTTTTCCACGCGAGATACGTAAATCGGGCCGACAATTTACGAATGGTAATTCTCTTCTTTCCTTCCTATGTTTTTCACGAAACTAACTGTGTTGTCACAAATTCAATCATAAACAATACCACCAACCGGGAGCTAACCGGCGTTATCTTTTTTGTCAGCCTCTAAGTACCTATAAACGCTGGTTTCCTAATTTTCTTGAACAATATCTCGCCATGCATTTAGCGCGGTTGTTTTGTGCAGACAATAAATTTCCATGTTTCCTTGAACATTTATACCGTGCTGATATGTAAATGAAAAGATTCACCAAACAAATTTAATCCAAACCCATTTTCAATAGTGAAATGGGCAATGAGATACATACTTTATTACGAAAGATTGCAATTTACAATTTTACTGTAAAAGCAAAAGAATAACATTAACATAACCCTTCCAAACGCTAAAACTGTAATCATTAAAATCTTTTTTCTTCGTTTCAAGCACTCTAAAATGTTCCATTAATTTCAAGGTCTTAAACTTGTTTTCTTGTCAAAGCGAGTAAGGCATTTTCTATAACATTTACAAATTTAATTTTTCCCGGTCCATTATAACGTGGTCAATATTTTCATTCTAAGTAAAACCCGTGCCAATTTGTTGATTTTTTATGGTGTATTCTCTGTTGACCTTAGTCAAGTCAATTTCGCGCTCTTATATAAGTGCGAAAAGCGATTTCGTGTTTTTCTTATACCTACTGAGCATTTTCGTGTCTTATTGTTACAACATGCTGCGTTTATTCAAATTTAATAAAGCTACGGTTCCTTATAGTCGGCCAAGCGCATAACCAATCAAAATGAACGCATTACAGCTCGCACGCTAAAAAGAAATCTCTCTCCCTCTCTTATGAACATCAAAAGCAAAAATCCTGAAACATAATGACAAATATTTTAACTCTAGCTCCATAGCTTGAAAACGTATTGGATTATAACAGACCTTCGCCATGCAACACTTCTAGTTCGTGACCCGAAAGATGTTTTGGTAATAATTTTGCGAAACAATTTTGCTTCGTTTTCTAAAATGACAAATTGTTCATATTTCAGACAAATCCGACGAAGTTTTTGCTTCTTTGGGGCGACTAAGCTAGCAATCTGTCGATCAGCGCCATGGATGAAACTGAACACCAGTTATCCATACCACTTAGGCTTCTATTTGGTGTGAAACTTTTCTAAAACAACCTCACATCATTTTGGTTTGGCTGTCAAATTTTTCATGTGAAATCGATCGATTTCTAAACCTCCAGGTTTCAAATGTTGGTTGTCAATTAACTGATGAATAAAATAATTTTCTTCTTTTTGTTTGAACTGTCGATACGAAACTTCGACGCAGGAATCCTTTGATTCAAGAGACCGTGCCAAAACACTGCTCATCTGTCAGCTTTGAGTTTTGATAATGAGATTCGATTTTTCTCAGTTTCGTGATCTCTGAAGAATATAAAATAACAACAATAAGGAAGGCATTTTCGTTTTATGCTATACTTTGAGGAGGACTTATGTACAGCTCTTTCCGCAAAATTGAAAATAGAAAAAAAAAAAACGCGAAAGGCTGGAAAATAGACATGTTACATCCAATTTGAATAAAATTCAAGTTGCTTTAAGTCAACACGGACAGTATTTGAAAACAATTCAATTTTATTGCATGGATAATGTTCCGCATGGAGTTGGTTAATAACATTAGCACACTATTTTATCAATTCAAGTTTTTAGCCCCTCTCTATCACAAAGAATCATTATCAAGGAGAATCTGAGTTTTACTTGGACCTGAGGTATTGTGTTCAAACCTCAAAAACCAAGCTTTAAATTTCAGAGGGCGCCCACTAAGTGATTAAGATTACTTTCTTTAGCAATTTCCTTGTTTGCGGATTAAGACTTCTGAATTTATTTTGTAATTTGGAATAGCCCAAGCAATCATAAAGTTGAGTAGATATAGAGGTAGAAAGAAACAAGGCGAAATCGTGTGTTTCTCTGCCCAAATTCGGTATATTTTCTCGGCTAGAAATTCATGACTTTCTGTCGATTAAAAAATTAGGAACAGGATTAACTGACTCGCACAGTTCGAGTTTAAGCATTATCGGTCCTGTACACATATTAATTTTATATAACTTAAAATTTTGACGCGCCGAATACAGTGGTCAATTTTTGTTATACAATGTTTGGTCACACCATAAACATGGGAGCAATCGCCCCAAAAATTGCTGACAAAGTCAGCTAAGTTATATGAATATCTTTGAGCATCACCGGGCAATACAGGTTTATCCCATTTAAGAAACAATTTATGAAAGATGTTACAAAACCTCTAAAAAATACTATAACGCTCAAAGAAAGTGATCAAGAGCAAGATACGTACTGTGGAATATTCGCTTTAAAAACCTAAACAATCTGCAATACTTAAATAGATTTTAATATTTCGTTCTATAATTCATATATCTAAATTATTTTACCACAATTTAGAGGCTACAGTTTCTAAGCATTAGTCTTTTCATACCCGCCTTTTCTCAAGTGCTGTTGTTCGTTATTCGCCAGCGGCGACAAATCAAATGAGTTCATCTGCTGCGTGTAACCTTTTTTTTTTTTCAGATTTACATGTGCTGCAACAGTTCTTTATTCAAATGGTTTGAGTCAGTGGAGTATTCTGCGGCGGCTGCTTTGCAGAGCTTTTGTTTTTTGGGCAGTACTTGATGGTGTGCGACTGGTCCCCGGATGCTTTGCAAAGAGGACATGTGTATGCTCTGAGAATTGGACATGTAGTGTTTCCCTCTGCATCCTTCAGAACGTGGCTTGAATAGACCTTTTTGCTTTCTCCGTTATTTCTGCAAAATACGCACACGTTCGCGTTTCTGTTCTTCTTACTTTCGCGGTTTTTTCGGTTGCGATTGGCGACTTCGCTGTTGTTTTCGGCGTTCCGTTTGGAAACGTTTCTGGTTGGCGCACCGGGCGCGAGAGATGATCCTGGCGCTTTTGACGTTTCAATGCACAGTTCAATGTCTGGATTTCCACCAGAACCCGAGCTCGTTAGAGAGTGATCCGATCCCACGCTGTCTACACGAGATCTTTTGGTGTAGGTAAAGTCATACAAACTGTCTATCCCTGCAGTTCCTTTACCGTTCAACTCGGCATTCTGTACAAGTCTTATGAGTCCAAAATAATCCCTGAAAAGGCGAAATTCGCTCTTTTCGTCGAAGCTTGCCGTGAGGTTCGCTACCTCCCGAGCGCTTATCTTACTGTGGCCGGCAAAAATATCTCCACTGTAAAACACGCTCAACATCTCGTCTCCCATTGTTTCAAGGCAGCGACTCGTGAGTCAGTTTTAAATTAGCGTGAGGAATTTGGAGACTCTTTTTAACGAATTTACCCTGAGCTCTCCGACTTCTTGTGACCGCGACCGCCAGTAGTGAGATTTTGCACTTGTTTCGATCGGGGTGATTAACTTTGTGAATGAAGTGTACGGGTTCTGACTCCAACAATAGCACGTCGGCACCTGAGATTGGGAGACTTAAACTAATGCGTGCATGGACCTACAATTATACCCGCCATTCACCACCGACGGCAGCTGTCGCAAAGCTTTTCAAATGCAGTCTTGTCACTTATCATAGCCACTGTGAATAAGTTTGAAAGGCTCATTGAAAAATTGCTTTAAGGAGAAGCTTCGGACATGTGGTCCGATTGTTTCTATTCAAAACGATCATTAGATTTAACCAATCACATAAGCGCTGTAGACGCGGTTTAGAGTGGCGCCGCGTGCGTTTCATAAGTCAGCATTTTAAAAAGAAAACGGGATCGTTTTACATCGATTTGATTGGCTGCTCAATCTAAGTGCTGTCAAAAAGCAGCCTGATTTCATATGTAATTGTTTTTAAGGATGATCTAAAGTTGTCATTACGAATTCATTTTATAAGACAAAACAAAGTCGCACGTGGAATCCTGCTGAAAAACAGGCCTGTTAAAAATAGTCTTGGAAATAATCTACCCTATTTTCATGACTATGAGGCTTCCTAAAAGATACTTCAAAACCCCATGAGCTCCCAATCAAAATTTCTTTTAAACTTTAAGTTTCTTTCCTCACAATCCATCGAAAAAAGGTTGCGGTTTAGAAACATTCAGGTTAGAAGCGAAACCAAAAAGGCTTACAATTCGCTAATGAAAGTTTTGTAAACACTGAAACATGCTGTCCATTTCGATTTGCCTTTCAAATTAGATATATAACTTTTGCTTCCAAGACGCTTTCGAAAGCGGTTGTGAGAGATAACAATTTAAAAGTTGGTTTTAAATCATTTGCATCTCCTTGATGGTAGCGGAGGTTAGCGAAAATCTTACGAATGGTCTTTTGCTTGGTTGTCTCTGCGATCTTTACGGGTGATCACTTTTAAGAACATGCAAAGATAGCGAGCTCTAGCGTTTAGCGTGGCTGAGAAATAAACATTGATATGGCAGGTGTTCTCTATGCTAATTATATCATCACAAAGGACAACTTTGGAATAAATTTATCTCTTAAAACTCAATATTGCATTGTTTAAGATACTTTCTAATGGCTTTGTTTTTGGTACGTTGAGCCGCAAATGTGGCAAATACATCAAAATCTGTATAGTTCATGCGGATGGCCCTTCCCAAAGCCGATGTTACTTATTTCCAGTCGCTTTAAGTGGAGTTAAATTATGAAATATTAAAAAAAGGTAATCCGGTGTTCAAGTTCCCTTTGAATTTAAGTTCAATTTTTGAATTACCTCTGTTGTGAATAGTTTCTGATTTATTATTAATAAAAAGCCCTGTCTCATTTAGTCTGTGTATGCGTTAATTACAACCACCTCTCGAAAGTCCATTATGTGCACGCTTTTGTTTGAACATTTTCGGTGAGAATTGAACATGAAACCGGCAAGTTCTCAGCTTACTCAGTGGCGATCAATACAAAATCATTCTTTGTATTTCTAGAATACTACCTTTTTTCGAGGAGCCGTGTCTGTTAAATTTAATCATCCCTTCAGGAAAGTAAAGAGTTATAAAAACTTCCAATTCAATTTACCCGCTCAAAACTAAAGACAGTCTCTTACAGCGCGGAATGAGACATAAAATTGCTTACCCAAAGATCACAATTGCCCAGCATTTACATTCGAATTTCTGTCTTAGCTATGTGACCTTAAAACAACATACATTTTGAGGCGGAAAATTTTCTTGGATGCTTAAATGCTAACCTGGAAATACGCCATATTCAAAGTGTCGGCTCAAAAGTTAGAGCTGCATGTGGGTCGGAAAGCTTTTAGTGATGGACCAGAACATGCGGTCTTTTGGGGTAAATCTGAAAAATGATCCGCTTTCAAACTTGCCTTTTTATAGACGTATTATTTAAAATACGCGAGATTGGCTCGGATCAATTTGGCGGAGGTTCGAAACTAATCTAAGTGTTCCAGAGAAAATATGCTAAATTAATAAGTGCTTGTGGTCAATGGTGAAGGGACGGGTAACTTAAAGATGTTTAACGAAGATATAAGTTCATTGAAAAGACCGTGAAAGGTTTCCATTCGAGGAAAATACCTCATTAATGTAGAGAGAGGTATAATTTTTCTCAGAAGAAGGCGACAGTTGTTTAGCTGCTTTATGGTCTTTCTTTATCTCTAATTAGACTGAGGTACTTTAAATGAACGAGAAAAGTTTTGTACAAAGTTAGCTGAAGTTGCTCCTAAATAATGAATTGTTACTGCTTGTTCATTGATTTTCTTTTTTTTTTTTTTTTTAAGTTTGTCTGATGTTTTGGTCAGCGCTTGATGAAAGATTAAAGTATTAAACTTGCTCATTATCCCGCTTGAAGCATTTCACTTAAGACACGCTAACTTAGGGTGAGAATACATCAAAATATGAGCCTCGATGTAGAATGGCATCGCCACTAGTTATAAAACCAATGGATCGGATATAGCGGATGAATTTTTCCTCAGTTTCATATCAATTGATTATACACCACTCCTCGTAACTCATAAATGCCAAGAAAATCAATTTTACAGACAGTTTTAAACATTTAAGAAACGGAGCACAGCAAACTCTGTTTACAAAGTTTTTTTTTTAAGAATATGCATTTTGTCAAATGTTACAGAACAATAATTTTGTGTTCAATCTTATTTGGAATGATGAAAACCGAATTACTTTTTAATGCATTTCTACCAATCTTAGAAATTGCCCCCGCTTCACTTTGTTAGTAACGGCAGTTTTTTTTTCGCGAATCAGCTCTACGGTGATCAAATGTTTATATATATGAAACAAATTACACGAGGTCATATGCACGTAAATACTGATATCAAACCACGTATACCCTGTATCCATGTTCCAAATGGCGTATGCTGTAAAAGCCACTTTTTGCTCAAGTTTTACAACAGGTTGCTGGTTTTTTATCGCAAAGTTTGTTTTGAACATCTAGAAAGTCGTTAAAATGGATGATTTCTGAACGCCAAATTGTTAAACGTTCGGCGAATTAACCGCTAATAACACGAACCATTGAACATCCCTGAATAGCCATCGCGGGGTCCACGTGTGCGAATCATTGTTTTTGTTATCAAAAGCTCTGCTGGAGATACGTTTGCAAGTCATACAAAAATGACGAGTGTGGTCAAGGTAAATAATTCATTAAATGACGTGCATTGTGAAGAACGAGTGTGGTGAAGGTAATTAAATGTGTATACTTTTAAACTAAACGATTCTGTGAGATTGAGTTATGGCGATGTATTTTGTAAGCTGACGAGATAAAATCCGTTACATTTCTTTTCAAGCGTTACTGACATAATTCGAAGATTAGCCGGTCTTGGATACATACCCATTGAATCGTGTTTTTCATTCTGTGAATTAAATGTTAACTTTAGAGAATGAACAATAAGGGTGAAGAAAGATTTCTCAATGTTCATTGTTTATTTTTCTAATATATTCACAGGTATTATTCCATAGAAAATCGCCTACTTGATCCAAATTTCTAGAAGCAATTAACACTTTATTTGAGTTCCCTTCAGTTTTCGATTGTTTTGAAACTTCTTTTGAAAAAAATTAGCTAAAGTACGTTTGTAAAAAATGAATTGAAATCTATCAAACAAATTTCTCCGTGAAAAATTTCGTCTTTTGAAAAGGGTCTCTACAAGATCTAACATCCCCTAATTAAGTTAAAGTTCTGTTGGAAATTTTCCAGAATACGTTTTCAATTCACTGCTTACCACACACCGTGTAGATGATAAAATTTCGGACTCGTACTAACAATAGAGGAAGAAATTGCATGTACACCTTAATCAGAAACGACAGCTTCGCTGAGTTAGAACCATGGATGTAAGAACGCCTTCACACATGTGGTAAGGAGACCGCATTGTCCCAAAGAAGACGAGAAATGGACGTTTTTCGATATTTCAGCAGATTTCCGCGCATTCTGAAGTAAAAACAACTTATAAAAAGAGGAAAATCTTGATTAAACGCGCGTTTGTAAACCCTGAGAGTGAGAAAATAAATCGCAACTTGTCAGCGGTAGTGCTACATGTAAAACCCAGTTGCAACAATAGCAATTTGTACCATTTGCGCGAAAACTATCCCAAAGTGGAAATTTTGAACAACTCAGACTAGGTTTCCACTAGAGGAGAGTTTTCCGGATTGGAAAATCTTTCCGGATTCATCAATTTTGGAGTATTCGTAGGCGTTTACACTGAAAGAATGTTCGGATTCCTGACCGTTTACACACAACGACAACTCCGGGAACATTCGAAATGGAATGGTTACCAAGCCCAGTGTTGTTTCGTCGTTCGATCGACAAAGTGAAAATGCTTCCCCCAAAATGGCTAGAGTAGATCCAGATGCCACTGAGGCAAATTCGAGCTGGACAGATGCCAAGCCATCTAGTGGCTGACGTTAAACTTCCTTTCAATAATGATTTGCGTTTCCTCTGAAATACTGCAGTACACATGATAAAATTTATCGCCTGAACCTGCAACAAGATTAGGCGACCGGAGACCGCCAGCAATGTTAGCACCAGATCCTCCATTTTGGTTTCAGCGCAAAATCAAAAGATTGCAGACGGAAATAATATCCGGATTCGAGAAAAAAGCGTTTACACGACAAAACTTTCCGGATTCAAAAGTTATCGGATTCAAAGTTCCTACTTTAAATTCCGGATTCAAAATCTCCGGAGACACGACCAAACAGGGGAGTTTTTATTTCGGATTCGTCCACTTTCGTGTGAACGGCAAAATCAATCCGGTACTAAAACGTTTCGGATTCATCACGAATCCGGAACAATTTCCTCAAGTGTAAACCTAGTCTCAGTATCCCAGCAGTACAGCAAATGGAACAGGGATTTCATCACAGTCATTTTCCTATGCTTGAACACTTTTTTGGCTTTGAGCCTTGAGATTTCTTTTTCTTGATAATAGAATGTTATAGTAAGTGCCTACAAAATTACAAAGGTTCTTGTTTTGGTGTCGCATGGACCGAGGAGTACAGATTTGTCACTGATGAACCAACGGGCACAATTTTCTCAGTTATTAGCACGATAATCTCCACAGACTAACTTTATTAGACCGAACGATCTCCTTTAATTTTTCTTTCTGGTGAGCCAGCCGCCTCAGGAGGAAATGAAAGAGACCTTTGACTTCCTGTCGTGTAAATCACCGGGAGATTGCGTTATATTCATCTTTCTATAAGCTTGTAAAAGATATCCGGGAAAAACTTGTGGAAAATAATCGTGATGAAATCGCTGTTCTTTTTCCTGAAGGACCTGAAGCAATCCAGATCACGTCTTAACCATGGGGAGTTTCATCCCAGTTACGAGTTGCGATTTACGTGAGGATAGCGAGTAGTTTGAAAGGTGGAATTATGACACTTTGATTTCATTAAATCTTTAATTTCGAGCTTTGTTTTGTTTTTTTTTCTTGATCAAGACACAGAAGGAAATATTGACTGACTCGATTGCACTGCGGTGGTGATAAGTCTCTCGTTATCATATCTTATGCAAATGTTCTGACAGTTTTCTTACAATTTTCAGATGATTCGAAATATCTCAGTTCCTGTCACCCGGAAATGACAACTGCCCGGGCCCGCTCTTTGTAAAGAGTTGCATATGTCGTACAAACTGCTATTGTTGCAACTGGGTTTACATGTAGTACTACCGCTGACAAGTTGCGATATTTATACTCTCACCCTCAATGTTTGCGAGCGTTCAATAATAATAATAATAATAATAATAATAATAATAATGATAATAATAGTAATTATAATAATAATAACAACTTTATTTAAGGAAGGTAACCCATGACAGTAATTCAACTAATGAACTTGTGGCCCTCGATAAATAACTGAAACAAATAATTCAAATTGAACATAACATTTTTAAGAATCCCAACTGGCTGGAGGCAAACCAGTTGGCTATTTACAAGCGTGGCCGAGGATTTGAACACGGAGCTACTATGAAACAAATCCAGGAAGTGGTCAGGGCGGGACTCAAACCCGGGAGTGGTGGATTGCGAGTCCGAAACGCTGCCGCGGCCAGGCTGCCTCGAAACGCTGCCTCCCAGTCAAGGTTTTCCTCTTTCTTTTTTTGGTTGTTTTATTTCAAAATGCTCGGAAATCTGCTGAAATATCGAAAAATGTCCATTTCTCGTCTTCTTTGGAACGATCTGATGAAAACTTCACGGAGAAATACAGCGTCACGCCATCGTGATAACGTACATTTTTATGATAAGTGACCGTGTTAGGATAGCTTCGTGTAGATCAGCCGACGTTAACATGTTTCAAATGACAGACAAGCACAACAGTGTATCTTCAGAGGATTTCGGATTGCTCGAATTCCCATGAAATTTATGCAATATCCGATTTCTGAGCTTCGTTCGCGAATTGCCACCATGAAAAGTAGAGGCCGGCCCGCAGAGATTTTTACTTATTTAAAAACTAGAATATTATTGCCAACTAAGTGCGTAGTTTTAAGAATCCGTGTACTTTTGAGGAAATTCAGAGAAACGTTTTCCCTTTGTTACCCTACAACCAAAAATGACCGAAAGTGTACCGAGACAAATAATTTATTGGTGTGTTCAAATTCACTCCCAGGGAAAATTGAATATATCAAAGTAAAAACGAATGATCTCTCTATGTATGCTAGAAGTACCAATTTGTAATATTGTATTTAGCTTGAGATATAGAAATAAACATTTTACACTTTTTTGCGATGTCTTTTTTTTATGAAAATGAGGCCCCAAGCCTCGAACAAGCAGCCGTTGTTACCGTGACAACAAGAGTGCTGCAACCTTTAAAAGGGCATTTTTTGTGCATCCCCTCTGATTGCCTAACTACATGCAAAATTTGAAAGGGGGGTTGAAAATGTTCGTTTCCAAAGATGTTTGATTCTTAAAGAGACTCGTTCTTAATTGTTATACATCTGTCATTGAAGGTCGTTTTAAATTTTAGTAAGCAAAGTCTTCGTGATACCAGTTTTTCCCACCGAAGTTTCTTTATAAGAGCTAAGAAGGATTAACTGGTTTTGTAATTGTGCCTTTTTCCAGCAATACAAAATGCAAATGATTTGCTCCAAAAAGAAAATTTTTCAAAAATGCTTTCTGTTTTCATTTGGCGTGACGACTCGTTGGCTGCAATCACGAGATACATCAGTCTTGGAGGTCCTGTCCCAGTGGACACCGGAAGCATCGTAAGTTGCTTCAAGCCTGCATTTCTTATACCATTTTACTCGCCTTAAGGCGGATAATTACTACTTAATTGCAGCATTCGTGGTTTGTTGGTAACTTTCCCAGGGTCCTGAAATTCTACATTTTGCAATCCACTAATGGGCAAGAGCAGCAACTGGCCTTTGCGACTTTCATTATCTTCGTCAGATTCCTACATTCTCCTACAAAATGAGCTCCTGAGTTTTCCTGTGATCACTAAGGTCTTCCTTCAACATAACTGGGGAGCCCGACTCTTGTCCATAGTATTATACTGAATTCTCCCTCTCCGCTGACCGCTTGCGCAATCTGAACTACATCCATAACAGTTAACCGTGTTATTCTCCCGTGTAGTTCTGTTTTTTTAAATTCTTTCAACAGAAATACCAAATCGAGAAGAAAATATGGTACTGTGCATTCAATACGCTACAAGCTTGACCACAATTTTTCTGACGATAGCCTAGACATCTAGATGTTAACCGGTATTTCAGCCTTACCTTAAAGTGTTTTCATGGTCCATTTGCTGAAAGCAATCAGCGCTGCTCAGTTGTTGTTTATCGAGAAACATTGCAAGGACCGCTTTGACATTGCGCTCTTTCTATTGTGATCCGTGGTATATATCTCTGAGAAATGCAATATTGGCGAAAGCTTGAAAGCAAACAATTAAGAAAATTAGAGGACCACTTGCTTTGAAACAAATTTTTAACATCTATCTATCAAACAAATACCTGGTTGGTTTCTATGGTCTCCTAGAACAAGCTTCTATATTCTATTCTCTTACGCAATGCCAAGGGAGCCCATTGTGTTCGTGAATCACAGTACTTTACAGATACTCATACACTACTTTCACAAATGGCTGCCGGATTAATATTCTTTTGTTTAAATTTAAATTAGCCTTTCTGGCCTCGTTCTCCAGTACAAAA
>NC_142529.1:12394616-12412116 GCF_964205215.1 Stylophora pistillata
CAGTTTGTTGCCCTGCTAAAAACTAGGATAGACCAGTGCTTAAGCCTTCAAATGATATCGCAAAGCCGGATGTAGGAGAATTGGTTTAAATAGCTTTCAATCCGCCACAACAGTGATTGCTGCTGAATCAATCTACAGCTGTTAGGAATATTCCATTAGGCTCAGTTGAGCATTCGAATTCATCCATCGTATCCAAAGGACTGAGCAATCTCTATAATTTCTTTCTGGAGGCTACCTGTTTAAAGTGTAGAGTCTCAAACACCAACTGGACTCCACTGATAATTTGTGACAGTATTCACGTTTATCAATCGATTGACTCTTTCTGTTATGGTCACTCAAGGTAAATCTCAGTTCAATATCAGTTTGCCAAGTACTGGGATTTCGTAAGTCCAGGCGACAGAACATATTTTTTCCGAGGTCATGTTCGGACGATTATTTTAGGTGAGATTCTAATCAATCCTGATCCTACAGCACCAGCTGTCTTCTACGTACGATTGACTTTGGAAGGGCAAGTGACAGTAACTTAAATCGGAGCTCCCTAAACCAGCTAACGGTTCATACAAACCACCTATTTACGGCATCAGTTTTGTCAGTATTTGAAAAAAATTTCTTTATCCCAAAATGCACTAAAATTAAAGTCCTGCGGTGATTACCTACACAAACGAAACCAGCGATCTTACCTTTACCAATGGATCGAAAGTTCCAGTCACAAATCAAGAACTATATTTATATCTCACAAACCTTCACAGCTGACACGTCAGTAAACTGACAAATATATACTACATTATTTTCTACGGTTCTTGTGTGCTATTTGCCTCTGTCAGTGTTGTTGGATGTAGTTCATGTATATCCACAACTATCGACCTTCACTTCGGGGAATGATTATTGCTTATATCCGAAATATGGAAAAGGTAAATGACAATTCTTATGAGATGTTCTTTTTGAGAGATATGCAATCAATTTTCCCTTAAATATATACTTTGTGCAAATTTTTTATTATTCTTTGCTGGCCAGACCTGTAATTCAGTTATTTATACTGTAAGAGGTCTTATAAACCAAAAATCAATCTATCTATATTTTATAGAAGATATTTAAATCTAAGTTATACATCTTATTTGTCAGTGCTGTATTCCTTTCCCACTCATCCAGTTTTTCTCTGGTAATTTAATCAAATTCCCACCAACGACACGTTTCCTTTGGCTTACATTTGTACTTCCTTCCACCTTCTTGTTCATTTGTAATGAGGTATAAACCTTTGTTTCGCTATCTTTAATCACTTCCCATGTGGATCTAATCGAGATCCACATAAAATGTGACTGCATCGCTAGACCATAACTGTGGCGAGACAAACATTTTAACCTCATTACAATTGCATTCACTACGCTGAATAATCGCAGCCTTGGTTACTACATGTTCTATCCCGGTTCGCTATTTATGGAGAAACTTTAGAACAAAACAAATGCTTCAATTCATACAGTGAAGCGACGGCTTTCATACCATACTTCAATCTAGATATTGTTTCATGAGCTAAACCCATGGACAATGTTCTGTTACATAGGGCTTTGATTTGATTACGGTCGTTCCGATCGGCTAGTAATCTAGCAATCCGAACTGTTAATTATTTATTACCGGCAAAGTCAACATTTGGATAGAACATATAACTGTACTGATCGATGAGGTAACATTTCATGATAACCGTTTACCAGTATCCTATGAACACTGTTCTTGCTAAATCTAGATAGCTGTTCATGTACTGATTTCTTTCCTACTTAAATGTGGTAAAAACATTACTTTGTCAGAGCAAGTATTGGTAGACCAGTTTTTCGATTATAAATTCAGTAAACTCACTTAAGCTCTTGGAAACATTTCAATATCGTTTCCTCCTCCTCCTCGAGACACGCTTCCCCTGAGGCTGTCAGAATCATCCCTTTCCTTCACGTATGGCTGCGTCCTGTCGCCTGTTGATCGAGGATATCTTTCCGCCATGGCTTCATGCGCTTGACCAACTAGCGAGAACATATCATTTCCTTCAAGTTCGCGCCAAGTTGCGTCCACAAAAGTCATGTCGACTTTTTGTTTGCCTTCTTGTTGAACTTTTTCTTTAAAAGCGGTAACGGCTGCCTGAGCTTGAAGAAGTTGATAATCTTCCAAAGAAGGAAACGCTTCGTCGAATTCATTTACGGCGATCAAATGATGATAAGCGTTTCTGAGTATGTCGGAAGGATTTTGCTGCACCGTAGCAAAATACAGGTCTGCTCGTCTCTTACCTTGTTCTCGTGCTAACTTTTCCATGTTTTCTTTAAATGCTTCAACTGCCGCTTCTGCTTCGAGTATTTTGTAAGTAAAGGACTTGGCAATGAGCCGATTTCTCGCTGAAAACAGCATCTCTGGATTGAAATAACAAGGAAAGCCCCTAACAGAGAACAACCGAGGAGCAATAAGGCGGCTGTTTGGGAAATTTTCCCTGCATTTGCGTAGTCTGCTTCGATTTTTAATTTCTCCTGGGTTGAGGCCGTCAGCAATTTTGCTTCTTTCGTTCCTCCGAGAGCTGCACATACAAAATAGTCTCGTTGTAACAGTGCCCAGAAGATCCAAATGAAGCCAGACAAAGAACTCTGAAATACGATTTCCACGAGCTTTCTGCTGCATGGCCAGCGAGGGAAGAAGCAGCAGCAGTAACGTTTTGATCCTTTCCTTTGCTGCTGTTCGTAAAAACAACATCCACGCACCAAATCCCAGAATCCGCTATGAAGAAATATAGTCACGAGAAATAAAAACAAAGCTGGGATGACGAAGAAACAGCTTGCATACAATGCAAAACCATCTGGCGGACATTGAAAAAAATCCTCGCTTTGAACAACGGCGTTGATTCCAAAAACTATCAGCGCTATAGTTGTGTTTCTGATTGCTCCTGAATGGTTCTGAAAAACTGACTGGAACGACGTCACAAGCTTTGTGAGAGTGAATGCCATTTTGATTTTGTTTACCGTCACAACCTAAACGCTCCACGGGATTATGCATATCATTAATAATATTGGTCATGACGCGAGATGCGTGATTCAACAGCTCAGGTCAAGCGATAATTCTGTCGACAACAAAGTCCTAAATTTTTAAGAAGGATCGAGGATATTCGTTTGCGGTCTGCTGGTAGTTTTTAGGGCATTGATTTGGTATCTGAGTCACATGTCATTTTCACAGCGTATACTGAAAAGGAAACGCAAGCTTGAAATGTGAACATCCGTTAGGCGCATATCTCTATTTTTGTTTTGATGGGCCTTGTCATTCGCAAGGGTCAATTGTATCGCGTATGATACAAACATACAGTGACTGAGGCAAAGAGAAAAAAAAAAAACAGAAAAACAAAGGATTGCGTATGATCAGGGAGCTCTCTGGCTGAACTGCAGCGCCATTGATTTTATCTTTGATTTTTACTGTCTTTCAAGCACACTGGAATTTCGTCAAATCCATTGAACTGCTTGCATCATTGAAACCACTACTCGGCCTTAACTCATGCAAACTCGACAAGTTGCCTGTTTTGTCAAGTTTGTCGAGAAGAATTCTTATGAGAGTTTTTCAAACTGCTAAACGAAGAAAACTTCAACTGATGCGAGCTTGCCATGTTGAAGGATTCGATGCATTTGACGGACTTTCGTGAGATTCTTAAACTAATAAGCTCGCAACTCCGCAAAAATAATAAGCTCGCAACCCCTCAATGTTACGAATTCAACGAGGCTTGCGAATCTACGAAGTCTCCTTAAATTTGTTAAATCCCTCCATTTTCTTCGGGTTTGCTGCTTTGGAGGTACCCTCACTCCACTTCTTTACCGCTTAATAGAAAGGAAACAATTTAACGACCCATTAAGAATAACATTTGAACCCAAAAGTGTCAGGTGGTATTGGAGACTTACGTATAATTTTGAAAAAAGATGATTGGCCTGAAGCTTTGCTTGCGGAAAGCAGAAATACTACAGTAAACTTTATTTCATCAATGCAACACAAGTGTGTGGGCTGCAGATGCCGAGTTTGGCATTCTGTTGCTCATCGATCCAACGCAGAGAAGCAGTATTAACCCACCAACTCAGAATAAATACACCCACTTTACAGAAAAATGAACTTGAAACAGATAAGTGTGAAGTTAGAGGAATTTCATAATTAGCTTGCGAGCTTCTATTAGCCTTGTGGAAATAAGTGATCCAAAAAAAGCAAGGAATCAGCCAACTTAAGAAGTTGACTTCGAATTTCTTTAGATATTTCTAAGAGGTAGGATGTACTTATAAAGCAATAAAACCGACTTCGCGGGGCTCTTCATACCCACTCCCACCCCACCCATCAAACCCCTCCAAATCGTCTGATGCTAGTTTTGGACCACATTTGTCACGTCCACTGGAAGAGAATTTGTGAAGCATTCGTTTTTCGCCCGAGATATATCATGACATGGGATGTCAGTATTCCTGTACAAACACTGACACTGGTTGCTCTGATCAGACAGGACAAGCCGATCGCAGAACCGTGGTGATTTTCAAATTAAATGTCCTGTCAACAACTTGTTAATATAGAACCGAGAAGGTTCGAAACCGTTAAAGTTCGTGAGGTAGAGGAAAGCAGACACAACAAAACAATATCAGCAAATATAAACGAATCAGCTGCACACTTAGAAAACGAGTAACACCGAGCCGAATGATTTACGACAGATAAAAAACTCAGTTCAAGTCTAATTTTTTCCAAAATCCCACATGAAAGTTGCTACGGTCAACCAGTTCCACTTACTTTCTTTTGCCTGTGATATCTAAACTTTGGGCCATTTTCTTTTTAACTTGATGAAGTACTCTTTTAATTTTTAGATAAACAAAAGCACTGAGAGTTAGACCTTTGTCAACGCAAATCTATCTGAAGTCACTTAAAAGAGTTAGATTATAATCAGTTGGGTCATGTTGGAAACCTGTAAACTGAGGTATAATGGAAAAAGGCCACAAAAACGAAGGAGGATGTTTAAGAAAGTATAGAGATGACGAGCTTCCACGATTTTTTCAACAGCTCAAGATGTGAAAAAACCATATCGTTGGCTTGAGTTTCTAGGAGGGTAATGAATGTTCTCGCCGAAGTCGGTTATTATGCCTGTAGAGTCGCGTTCGGCGAACAATCAAGTTGCGTATCATTTCGTCACTAGTAAATAGATTTTGTTGTACAGGCCGTCATTTATTTTCACTTGATTTACCAGTTTGCACCATTACCAAAGCACATAGATACGCTTCTTTGCTGACACGTGTAATTCAATTTTAAGCGTTCTCCTTTTCGCCTTGATCAAAATATAAAATCATTCGATAAATAAACGAGTTTCGAGCCTGTAGACCTATAGAAAGTGCGGTCTGTCGCTTTGATAAAGCCATGAACAATAGGTTTTTGACCAATCAGGGCGCTGGTAGTATCTCAGTTCTTTTATGACGTGACATGAATCAGGCTTGCTGGTTTCCGCCGAAAATAATCATGTTATTTATAGACATTTCCGTAGCTTTGCACCTACCGCTTCAGATAAACAACCGTACGAAACACGCGATATGATTGGACTATTCTATTGTGGGATAACGTTAGTGTACATTTAAGGGATATAATGACTGGAACATTTGCAGTTGATCTCTTGTAATATACGGTGCCAAGCTTTTCGTCTCATTTTCATCTACTTTAATTAGTCTTTCAGCACAGCCGAGATTTGTTTCATTAGATTCAATTATCATCATCCACGCAATATATGAAGCTCCTTCAAATTAGCATAACCCGCCAAGCAGACCGAAGCTCATTAAGTGAGTTCTCTCAGACTCCTCGTGTTCTGAAATAATAGCCAAATTGACATTTTTCAATCGTGTAGTGATCTGTTTTGCTAATTCTTCCTTGTATATTTCCTTTTGTTGTTCATTCTCCAAGACAATATCGGCTTACGAGGCGCACGAAATGACATTGATTATCATAACAAAGACGCCACAAGCTCTGAAATGTGTCTGCTCAAACATAAAGTGTCAAAAACTGATCCGTCCTCTTTATTTGTCGTCCCCCTTTTTTCTTCTTTTTGTTCCTCTGGTGACAAAACTGAGAAAGAGACAAATTTCAGTTTGAAGTCTGTGTACGTACACTAAACTCATGCGCTTCTGGCATGACAAAAATTTTTGTCACAGGATAAGCAGCAGATGTATGTGGGAGACTCTCGACTGCTTTTAATTTCGTTTTAATTACTGCATCTCACATGAACAATTAACCGACTTCACTGGACCGCAAAGAGCGAAGTCAACTTCCCACAATCGAGATGCACTGATTACTAGAGGGGGTAGTCATTTTCGTTGCTTAAAAAAAATAAAATTTTATATATCTAAACTACTTGGTGAGGTAACGTAAACCAGTCAAGGCAGCGCTCAGTCGAGTGCCCTGGGGCTAACTTGAATGGATCAATGACGGAATGTTGTTTACTTTGGAAAGGACATAAACAAAGTGCGTATTGTGTTTGAAGGCCTGTTACTACTTCTGATGCAAGCGAAACGAAAGTTTGCGTGGTCTTCAAAATGCTTGAGATAGAGGGATATTTAAAGGAGGATTAAAGCACACGAACAGGAAACAAAGGATTCACTTTGGAAGCTATAGGGACAATAAATAAGCGTTAAACTTGCGACGATCCGAAAGAAGGCGTGAAGGAGGTGTGTTTACCCGAGGCAGGTACAGACTTTGACATGGAGTCAAATATCTCCACGTTAAAGATCGCTCAGGAGTTCGAAGGAAAAACTCTTGCAAAGAACACTGCTATGCGTAGAAGAAGGCATTCATTGTTTGAGACAGAAGAGATACCCATGATACGAGAGGGAGACCATGGTGTTGCTGTCATGACCCATGCTGATTATCCGTTGCGTAGTCGCTCGAAATCCCTTCCGTTGATACCTGGAAAGCATAAGATTTCAATTGGATTCATGCAAGAAAACGTCAGAAGGGTTCTCCAAGAGGTTTTAGAGAGTAAACTGAAAGGAAGAAGTTATGTGGCCAGCGAATGTGCGGCGTTATCACGAGAACTAGTAAACATTCTGCGCGAGAAAGTTGTAGCGCTCGATATGGACAACTACAAATTTATTTGTACTTGCTGCATTACGCAGAAACTCAAACCGCCCCTTGCCATACAGAGTGGCTGTGCCTGGGATGAAAGTGCCATAGGGATTGATATGGACGGTTTTACTGAATTTGTCTACAAGAACGACGATCTCATCGCGGTTGCAACGGTTTATGGTGTCCACGCTCAGAAGAGGACGGAAAGAGAAAGGTACTTAAAGAGTATCAAAGGATCCATTTACTCGCCTATCCCAGAGTAAATCTCCCAAAGAAACTTTACCTACATTTCATAGAAGGAAAATTGAAAATATGATTATGGTGAATGTAACAAACAACCTCTTCCTTTTTCTGAACCGAACTTGTCAAACGATACTGATCATTACTGTTTTTTTTTTTTAAACTGAAGCAGTTAAAATAACAAACTAGGTATCATAAGTAACAAATGTACCATCTTGCATATTCAATTTGTTTTGGACAATCAATATCGTTAACTATGCAGATAATGGTCGAATGTTAGAGTTATTACAAGTCATTATTGACATGATCTATACTACATCATGTCGTAGTATTCGCAAAACGGATCGAAAAAGAAACAAAAACATTTACATTTCAAATGTTTGATAAAAACATTTTCTGTTACGAAAAAAGGTCGAAAAAGTATCTTTTGAATACTTAATCAGAAAATTATGACGAGTTGATATCATGAGTCTCGTGAATGATTGACTGCTCACAAGCGTAAGAACTAGTCATGCCGTGACAACAAATCTTACGTCGGAGCAAGTCACGAACTACGTGTCAAGCTCGATTGGTCGTCTGTCATTAAACTGCATCACCATGGCTCTTACAAAAGTATTTTGATACTTCTTAGCGCCATATATCCATATATCTTGTGTTGTTGGTATTTCTCCTTTATTATCTCCCGTCATAAGTTTTTGACTTCAAGTAAGGGTTTACGTTACGAGCCGACTAAGTTTAACTTACTTGCAAACTGTTTTAGGTCAGTAAAGTGTGAAACACGTTTCTGCATTTAGGTATGATATTTTACTACAGCTGGCTCACCAAAAAATGAATTTTGAAAGGCAAAGCCAATGCTGTATACACCATCTTTTACGTTTTCTAACTTATATTTACTAATTACTGATCTGGTTTACTTATTTAGAAATGTTTCGCTTAGCTAAATGATTAGTTAATCAGCAAAAGCAACATTTCTTCGTAATTACTTTACACCTTTGAATACAATACTGAGATTGTCATGATTTACTCAGAGCACACATACCAAAGAGTAACAAATAGCCCATTTCCGAATTGCCCTTGGCCTCATTTTCAAAACGAGTCCTGGTGCTCATCCTTTCATATGATAATACGTTTTCACATGCAAATTAAACTAATTTTCACAAGAATGGTTGAGCACCAGGCCTCGTTTTGAAAAAGAGGCCAAGGGTAATTCGGAAATAGGCTATTGTCCTTTTAGTTATCAGATGTTTGTTTATAAGGATCTTATATCTTTTGATACTATTTGATCTCAACGTATATCAAGGAAGCTAAAATCATTTAAAGCATCTGAAAACTGAGTGTCACTCAGGTGGATTTTCAAGATATTATTAACTGAGAGAAAATCAATCGATATAGAGGCATATGGTGGGAGGAAAGATTTAAGAACACAAATTGTACAACTAAAGTGTATCTCAAATAATTGTTGTAAAACCAAAACCAAAATAAACACATCAGCCAATCACAACAAAGGATAACGATGTAACTAGGAGCTGATGAAAACTAGAGGTAATAAGACACAAACTCTCTACTGCGATGGAAAACGCGACCGCAAGCTGTCTGAAGCGCGGGAAGACCGCGACCGCAAACCTTCTATAAAAGCGCGGGAAAACGCGACCGTCAGAGAAAGGCGATATCGCTTTTAGGTTTTTACCTACCAACATGCCCAGAGTGGTACCAAACACTATGTACAGTTAATCATGATCGTATTTTGTTATAATGAAGAGACTCACATGTTCAGATTTTGATTGAACCTAGTTTTTTGTGCGGCTTACACAAAGTGCATAGCCACATTATGGCACGATCTGATTTACTGATTGATTGATTGATTTACTGATTGATTGATTAATTGAATTATTTACTGATTGATTGATTGATTGATTGATTGATTTGTCCACCAGAGTCGAGTCGAGTCGCCTGTCACGTTGTCTAGTGCCGCACGGCGCACTTAGTTTGAGTCAGCCATCTTGGTTGTAAGCGCGGTCTCGAGTAATTTTCTTCAGGTGATCGTATCACGAGTTAGTTCTTCTCACACAAACTAACACCTAGCTATGCCAATCTTTTTGTAGGTTTTGTCGAACACCAATTTTTCAGCCAATACAACGGCTCCAAACCTGAACTCTACGGTCGCTACATCGACGACTGTATCGGCGCTACCTCCTCTACCAGAGAGGAGCTGACTGAATTCATAACCGCAGTCAATTCTTTTCACCCGGCTCTGAAATATACCGGTGAAATTTCTGACAAGTCTTTATCCTTTTTAGACATCAAAGTTTCAATTGAAGGCAACGGTTTATGCATTAGTGTGTATTACAAACCTACAGACTCGCATAATTACTTGTTATATTCGTCTTCGCATCCATCTCACGTTAAGAATTCCATTCCTTTTTCTCAGTTTCCAAGACTTCGCCGTTTATGTAGTGATGACTCTGATTTCCATCACAAATCAGAGTCAATGTGCCAGTTTTTCGATAAACGTGGTTACCCTGTTTCTGTCGTTCAAGCGGGTTACCACCGCGCCCAACTTATTGATCGACATTCAGCACTACAAACGTCACAAAAAGGAAGATTCCGACCGCATTCCATTCACTCTCACGTTTCACCCTCACAACCACTCAGTCAAATCCATCATTCTTAAAACTTTAAATTACTTCAAAACGATCCAGAGACAAGCACTATCTTTTCGCAGCCTCCGCTAATTTCATTCAAACGCGACAAAAACATAGGCAATTTTTGGTCAGAAGTTCTTTTCAGACTGATGACCAACCAAGCACTTTTAAATGCGCTCGTGCACGATGCAAAACGTGTCCTTTCATTCACAACACTGATAAAATATCGGGACCCAAACGATCCATTAAGATCACCGATCACTTCACGTGCACCTCCGCCAATGTAATCTATTGCATAACTTGCACTTATTGCAAAAAAGATATACATCGGCGAATCAGGCAGAAGACTACGTGACCGATTCCGAGAACACCTTCGCGACGTGGAAAAGAATGACAAGGACACATCGAAACCAGTCGCTAGACACTTTAATTTACCTAATCATTCTAAGCAACATATGGCAATCTGCGGTCTTTCCTTACACTTAGGTAGCACGGAAAGCCGTAAAACTCTTGAGCAAAAGTTCATCTTTCAAACCGGCAGTCTAAATCCCACAGGGATCAACGAACGCTTTTCATTTCACTAATTTATTCGTGTTTTTCTCGTTGCCATGTTGCCACAAATAACGTAGCTCCATTTTCTGCCTTTAAAAGCACAGACAACCCACAATTCCTCTATTCGCTCCGACGAAGGGCTAACGCTCGAAGTGTCAGCTTTTGTAATTGTTACGGTGGCCAATTTACCATTTCAAGTTTGTTGATATATCCAAATTATAACACACTCAGACCCGGCTTTCGTTATAAGTGCAGCTTGTGTAAGAGCTTTTATGCTCTTAAAAGACAACATTCAACAGCTTGAATCTTCGATACGGGTTTTACCTCACTGAAAGGAGTCATCGCACTCTCGCAAGCCAACAACTATTGGTTTGATCTATTGGTGCGGGTTGCACCACTGAGTGTCTGAAAATGTTAGAAAGTGTTTGAAAGTCTCTGAAGCCACCAGAAAGTGCCATAAAGTGAAATAAATAGTATTGTAGTTGCATTCTCCTTGCATAATTGAGAATTCACGGAGGCATATTTCGAATCGACAAAAGTATGGGAATCTCGATTGAACAATACCAGATATCTTATCAGGCCTTAAGGATCACTTTTGGAGTTTAATACTTACGATGTTTTATTCAAATGTATTTTACTAGCCGGTATTGAAACAAGTTGTTGGACAACACAACTGTGGAATGCGGATGTGATGTTTTGGTTTTCACAAATGATTTTCTACAATGCCTATATTCCATTGCTTATTTTTCCAGGTAATGCCCAGAATGATTCAGACCTGAACATTTCATGACTTCCTGTAAGCTTGGCAGTCTTCTAAATTCTCTTCATTATGGTTCAGATAAGCATTGATTTTTAAACTTGGTGGTAATACATTTGTATTAAGTGTCCCTGCCTGAGAAAGTGTTCCAGGGGCCAGAAGCGGTGGTCAACCGATTCGACTGAAACTTGGCACAAAAGTTGAGTGTGATAAAATATTTCGAAAGCCACTTTGGCTCACTTCTCTGACTGTTTGTTCTGGAGTTTCAGGGGGTCCTATTTGTTGCCTGTGGAGCACCAAAAATTCATCCTTCTAGTTGGCATTTTGAAAGTACTATAAAACTCCATTGGTCAATTGTGCTGCCAAAAGAATTTGACCATGAACTCTACTATAGTGGACCTTTTACTTCACAACTATAACTTTGTTCGCAAGTGGTTAGACAGAGAGGAGCCTGAGGCTAAAGTTAGGTCAAATTTGAGGTCAAAATCATTACCCAAAATTGCCATTTTTCAAAAAACCATTAGACTAACCTGCCTCCTTGCATAACTTTCATACTAAATCTAGTATGTACTTTAGAGACCCATTTATCAAAATCAGTTGGGAAAAATTTGGCTTATTAAGGTTTGTTAGGTTTTTGGCGCAAACTCTCCATGCCCCTCTAAGGCCAAGCAAAATGGAGTTTTGAGCATAATTCATGCTATTAACAGACCAAACTCTTGACCTAAGGTCTTTATTTTGTATTTGGTGAGTGAAAGTGAAACACTAAAGCCAATCCAGTGTAATTATCTAGAAATACCTCGACTTATAACTTACAAATGCTTTAAGAAGGCCTCTGATTAGCACTACATACACCTGGGTTTAGCAAATAAAACTAATTTTTTCTTTTCGAAAACCTAGTACCCATCATTTAGCACAAATAGTGATGTCCTCACCAAGATAAGACAATATTTTTTTAAGAGATGCTTGAATTTCTTCTGATTTATATTTTTCAGGTTATATTTCCATACATACTATACTCATAAGCATGCAAAGTCTCTATATTTTGTCGGACCCATTTATTGATGCAGAATGAAGAGAGCTTAACGAAAACGACCGTTAACAAAATATCCATGGTTAAACTTTTGATAGCCTTGCTAGGTCTAGTAAATACGCATGATGGCATCAGTAAAAGAGCAGGATGATACATACAAGTTGTAGTGAGTAGCGTCCAGGCGACGTGTGATCCATCCGATTTCCCTGGTACGTTAGGGCTTAATAAATCAAATCATCCGACAGTAAATATGAAATCCACAGCTAGAAGAGCTGGAGAACAAATGTTTTGTGTTGCAGTTTATGTGAAACATGCCACTCAACACCTCGAGATGCGATTGTTATTTATATCGACTAGCCCACCATATTGGACGTGAGAGTGAGAGGACTGGACCAAGTCGAGGAGTCACGCCACCTTCACTGAGTTTTGAGTAAGGCGGGTTTGTCGACCATCGCTTGCGGTAATCGTAGGAATTGCCTAACTGTAGAAAAAAGGCTGATAGTTTCTAAAGAAACTGTTTGGGGCTGCGTCGGTGGGGGTAACGAAATAATTTGGATATATCAACAAAGTTGAAATGGTAAATTGGCCACCGTAACGATTACAAAAACTGACGTTTCGAGGAGCACTACCTATAATTTCAACGTCGAAAAACTCGCACGATGACAGTAGTTGACTGAGTTTTTGGTTTTGCAACACCTTGGCTAATCTTCCCTTGGCAGAGAGTTCGCGAAAGTTGAAATCTTCATACAAAAGAGAAATGGAAAACAAACAAACTATTTCTGAAACATGTGTCCTAAACCCTCTTCATAGGGAAAAAGATTTAAGGAAATTTTTTTTTGGATTTTTTTTGATTGCTGACATCACCTTGACACGACGAAATTGACGCATTCCACAACCACCTTAACGAACAAAACACTGACATACAGTTTACCAGAGAAGTCGAAGAAAATGGCAAACTTCCTTTTCTAGACTGCCTGGTAAGCCACAACGACAACTCATTACGAACGACAGTCTACAGGAAACCGACACACACCGACAGATTACTAGACGAGTCATCCTACAACCCTACATCACACAAAGCCACAACTATCAGAACTCTAACACGACGCGCACAACTAGTATGTGACTCGACAGACAGCTTATCCGACGAGAACAAATACCTTCACCGTGTTTTTACGAAGAACAACTACAACAACGACTTCATCCGACGAAACACTCACCGACCCACTACCACTACCGAAACAAACGACACCGCAACCCCTACGACTACAGCAACCATACCGTACATAAAAGGCATGTCTGAAAACATCTCGCGCATCTTACTACCCTTCAATATCCGCGTCGCCCACAAACCCATCACCACACTACGTCAGTTACAAACCAACGTTAAAGACAAAGACGAACCGAGGAACAGACAGGGAACGATTTATAAGATCAATTGTTCCGACTGCCAAGCCTCCTACATCGGTGAGACTGGCAGAAACCTCACAACAAGACTGACTGAACACAGACGGGCGACGAGGAAAGGTGATGCCAGCAATCACATTGCTGAACACCATCGACTTACCAACCACAACATTGACTGGGACTCTGCGCAATGCCTAACCTACAGCACTGACTATTTTCAACGACTGACTCTGGAAAGCTGGTTTACTAACTTAGAACAGACTCCCCTAAACAGATGTCAACAACTACCCGCCCCATACAAACGACTCATTCACGACATAAACATCACAAACGACCGAAAAAGAACGACCTAACTTTACCGACAGATCGAAACAGACCAATCACGACCGACTTACGTCACTTGAGTCTTACAGCCAATAACATCACGGCAAAACCAACCGATCATTTCACACGAACTGGAATGAAGAACATTCTACTGACAACAATCATTCACTTGACTCTGATGATGACTTCCGCACAGGTTGTCGAAACGTCAGTCACTACCACCGACAACAGTCCTTCTCAGGACTACACTCACCCGGACGATCAGACTACACCTTCACAATTTATTGGTGTGTTCAAATTCACTCCCAGGGAAAATTGAATATATCAAAGTAAAAACGAGTGATCTCTCTATGTATGCTAGAAGTACCAATTTGTAATATTGTATTTAGCTTGAGATATAGAAATAAACATTTTACACTCTTTTGCGATGTTTTTTTTTTATGAAAATGAGGCCCCAGGCCTCGAACAAGCAGCCGTTGTTACCGTGACAACAAGAGTGCTGCAATCTTTAATAGGGCATTTTTTGTGCATCCCCTCTGAGTGCCTAACTACATGCAAAATTTGAAAGGGGGGTTGAAAATGTTCGTTTCCCAAGATGTTTGATTATCTCACAGACTCGTTCTTAATTGTCATACATCTGTCATTGAAGGTCGTTTTAAATTTTAGTAAGCAAAGTCTTCGTGATACCAGTTTTTCCCACCGAAGTTTCTTTATAAGAGCTAAGAAGGATTAACTGGTTTTGTAATTGTGCCTTTTTCCAGCAATACAAAATGCAAATGATTTGCTCCAAAAAGAAAATTTTTCAATAAATGCTTTCTGTTTTCATTTGGCGTGACGACTCGTTGGCCGCAATCACGAGATACATCAGTCTTGGAGGTCCTGTCCCAGTTGACACTGGAAGCATCGTAAGCTGCTTCAAGCCTGCATTTCTTATACCATTTTACTCGCTTTAAGGCGGATAATTACTACTTAATTGCAGCATTCGTGGTTTGTTGGTAACTTTCCCAGGGTCCTGAAATTCTACATGTTGTAATCCACTAATGGGCAAGAGCAGCAACTGGCCTTTGCGACTTTCATTATCTTCGTCAGATTCCTACATTCTCCTACAAAATGGGCTCCTGAGTTTTCCTGTGATCACTAAGGTCTTCCTTCAACATAACTGGGGAGCCCGACTCCTGTCCATAGTATTATACTGAATTCTCCCTCTCCGCTGACCGCTTGCGCAATCTGAACTACATCCATAACAGTTAACCGTGTTATTCTCCCGTGTAGTTCTGTTTTTTTAAATTCTTTCAACAGAAATACCAAATCGAGAAGAAAATATGGTACTGTGCATTCAATACGCTACAAGCTTGACCACAATTTTTCTGACGATAGCCTAGAGATCTAGATGTTAACCGGTATTTCAGCCTTACCTTAAAGTGTTTTCATGGTCCATTTGCTGAAAGCAATCAGCGCTGCTCAGTTGTTGTTTATCGAGAAACATTCCAAGGACCGCTTTGACATTGCGCTCTTTCTATTGTGATCCGTGGTATACATCTCTGAGAAATGCGATATTGGCGAAAGCTTGAAAGCAAACAATTAAGAAAATTAGAGGACCACTTGCTTTGAAACAAATTTTTAATATCTATCTATCAAACAAATACCTGGTTGGTTTCTATGGTCTCCTAGAACAAGCTTCTATATTCTATTCTCTTAGGCAATGCCAAGGGAGCCCATTGTGTTCGTGAATCACAGTACTTTACAGACACTCATACACTACTTTCACAAATGGCTGCCGGATTAATATTCTTTTGTTTAAATTTAAATTAGCCTTTCTAGCCTCGTTCTCCCATACAAAATTCAAAAGAATACATTGTCTCAGGCGAGGGAAGAAAGGCTAATTTAAATTTAAACAAAAGAATATTAATCCTGCAGCCATTTATGAAAGTGGTCAATGGGTTCTGTTCAAAGATGATTGGTTGTTGCCGAATGCACTATTCTCTTTTAAAGTGATGAAGTGAAAATAGTAGTTCATTTGAAAAACGTTTCACGGTCAAGTTTTGTTTAGTTGCACGTAAGTGCGCGAATTTTATCGTACAATTTTTCGGACCTTTTTGATCTGCCGTGGAGCTGCATGACTTAAATCATCTTGATTTTGCAGTAGATTATTTAAATACGAAAAGAAATTGTTTTGTGGAAGGTGCTTACAAGATGTTAACGCCTAGACCAAGGTTCATTTTATCTTGAAAATCACAAGTCATTGCTCCAGCATTCTGACCCTTTTCTTAAAGTTAATTCTCGATTTAAAGTAGAGTCGATCAAAATCAACAACTGTCTCTCATCCTCTTTGCTATCTCCTCTCTGTGCCGAACAGGTAATTATTAAAGAGCGTGGAGAAAGAAAATTCTTTTGAGACGATAGTCATCCTCGGTGTAAAAACCTGACGAGGTTTTTCTTTGTTTCATGAGGTATTGTTTTGATGTACGCTATTGTTTATAATGTTTTGTCTTTGTCTCACGTCAGTCGTGAGCTTCACAGGTTTTTACACCGAGGATGAGCCAGACGATAAGTGTTTCAAGTTGGCATGGAGCAGTCGTCCATAACTCCAGCAACGTTGACGCCAATGTCTTCAACCCAAGAAGAAAAAGCTGCTTTGACCATAAGACAAGTGGCGAATGTAACACTCCAGGCTCAGAGGCGGCGAAGATCCCTTTTCGTCCCACAGCGATGTGAAACAGATTATGGGAACGCTTTGTTGACGCATGCAGATTTTCCAAAAGCCAGGATAAAGTCGCTTTTTGCGTTGAATCGTGAGAGAAAGTTGCAATGTGATAAGCAATTGGCTCATAAAATGATGGAACAGGTGGCAAATATTGAGCTGTCGTTCAAATCGTACGATATTAAGGAATGTGAAACTGCGTCGAACAAGATCACCAATACATTAAATAAAAAACTGAGCAGCGCGTTTGACCTATCTGGCTGTAAAATGATCTGTTTGTGCTACATCGCGAAGCGTGCAAAACCGTCTTTGTCCATAGACAGTGGCTGTGCTTGGGATGAAATGAAGAGCACTGTGGAAAAGGACGCGTTCGTTGATTATGTTTACAAAAATCAAAAAATTGTTGCCGTTATCTCTGTTTTTGCCATTTCTTGCCGAAGGTTTCCCTCGAAGAAAGTGGGATTGGATAACCTCCAGACTCCAAGCACATCATTGCCTAAGGCAAGAAGCGCCGCCATGTCAGAGCCTGCTTGTAGAAGCCATGAATTAAGCGACGGAATGTTTGGCGTCGCACCGCCGAGTAAAGATTAATGGGTGGGTTGAGTCAGTTTTCTGCCAATTAGTGAGGAGAAATGAGGGTTTTCGTAAGAATCGATGTTGTATCTAATCATAATGAGCACATGGAGCTTATTTCGCAGACATCGTATCTCTGTATCAGTGCCTGGTCATAGACTTAGAAGAAAAACTTCTGTTCGGATAGTGAACTTTTT
>NC_142529.1:12417116-12452116 GCF_964205215.1 Stylophora pistillata
GATCGATGAGGTAACATTTCATGATAACCGTTTACCAGTATCCTATGAACACTGTTCTTGCTAAATCTAGATAGCTGTTCATGTACATGATTTCTTTCCTACTTAAATGTGGTAAAAACATTACTTTGTCAGAGCAAGTATTGGTAGACCAGTTTTTCGATTATAAATTCAGTAAACTCACTTAAGCTCTAGGAAACATTTCAATATCGTTTCCTCCTCCTCCTCGAGACACGCTTCCCCTGAGGCTGTCAGAATCATCCCTTTCCTTCACGTATGGCTGCGTCCTGTCGCCTGTTGATCGAGGATATCTTTCCGCCATGGCTTCATGCGCTTGACCAACTAGCGAGAACATATCATTTCCTTCAAGTTCGCGCCAAGTTGTGTCCACAAAAGTCATGTCGACTTTTTGTTTGCCTTCTTGTTGAACTTTTTCTTTAAAAGCGGTAACGGCTGCCTGAGCTTGAAGAAGTTGATAATCTTCCAAAGAAGGAAACGCTTCGTCGAATTTATTTACGGCGATCAAATGATTATAAGCGTTTCTGAGTATGTCGGAAGGGTTTTGCTGCACCGTAGCAAAATACAGGTCTGCTCGTCTCTTACCTTGTTCTCGTGCTAACTTTTCCATGTTTTCTTTAAATGCTTCAACTGCCGCTTCTGCTTCGAGTATTTTGTAAGTAAAAGGACTTGGCAATGAGCCGATTTCTCGCTGAAAACAGCATCTCTGGATTGAAATAACAAGGAAAGCCCCTAACAGAGAACAACCGAGAAGCAATAAGGCGGCTGTTTGGGAATTTTTCCCTGCATTTGCGTAGTCTGCTTCGATTTTTAATTTCTCCTGGGTTGAGGCCGTAAGCAATTTTGCTTCTTTCGTTCCTCCGAGAGCTGCACATACAAAATAGTCTCGCTGTAACAGTGCCCAGAAGATCCAAATGAAGCCAGACAAAGAACTCTGAAATACGATTTCCACGAGCTTTCTGCTGCATGGCCAGCGAGGGAAGAAGCAGCAGCAGCAACGTTTTGATCCTCTCCTTTGCTGCTGTTCGTAAAAACAACATCCACGCACCAAATCCCAGAATCCGCTATGAAGAAATATAGTCACGAGAAATAAAAACAAAGCTGGGATGACGAAGAAACAGCTTGCATACAATGCAAAACCATCTGGCGGACATTGAAAAAAATCCTCGCTTTGAACAACGGCGTTGATTCCAAAAACTATCAGCGCTATAGTTGTGTTTCTGATTGCTCCTGAATGGTTCTGAAAAACTGACTGGAACGAGGTCACAAGCTTTGTGAGAGTGAACGCCATTTTGATTTTGTTTACCGTCACAACCTAAACGCTCCCACGGGATTATGCATATCATTAATAATATTGGTCACGACGCGAGATGCTTGATTCAATAGCTCAGGTCAAGCGATAATTCTGTCGACGACAAAGTCCTAAATTTTTAAGAAGGATCGAGGATATTCGTTTTCGGCCTGCTGGTAGTTTTTAGGACATTGATTTAGTATCTGAGTCACATGTCATTTTCACAGCGTATACTGAAAAGGAAGCGCAAGCTTGAAATGTGAACATCCGTTAGGCGCATATCTCTATTTTTGTTTTGATGGGCCTTGTCATACGCAAGGGTCAATTGTATCACGTATGATACAAACATACAGTGATTGAGGCAAAGAGAAAAAAAACAGAAAAACAAAGGATTGCGTATGATCAGGGAGCTCTCTGGCTGAACTGCAGCGCCATTGATTTTATCTTTGATTTTTACTGTCTTTCAAGCACACTGGAATTTCGTCAAATCCATTGAACTGCTTGCATCATTGAAACCACTACTCGGCCTTAACTCATGCAAACTCGACAAGTTGCCTGTTTTGTCAAGTTTCTCGAGAAGAATTCTTATGAGAGTTTTTCAAACTGCTAAACGAAGAAAACTTCAACTGATGCGAGCTTGCCATGTTGAAGGATTCGATGCATTTGACGGACTTTCGTGAGATTCTTAAACTAATAAGGTCGCAACTCCGCAAAAATAATAAGCTCGCAACCCCTCAATGTTACGAATTCAACAAGGCTTGTGAATCTACGAAGTCTCCTTAAATTTGTTAAATCCCTCCATTTTCTTCGGGTTTGCTGCTTTGGAGGTACCCTCACTCCACTTCTTTACCGCTTAATAGAAAGGAAACAATTTAACGACCCATTAAGAATGACATTTGAACCAAAAGTGTCAGGTGGTATTGGAGACTTACGTATAATTTTGAAAAAAGATGATTGGCCTGAAGCTTTGCTTGCGGAAAGCAGAAATACTACAGTAAACTTTATTTCATCAATGCAACACAAGTGTGTGGGCTGCAGATGCCGAGTTTGGCATTCTGTTGCTCATCGATCCAACGCAGAGAAGCAGTATTAACCCACCAACTCAGAATAAATACACCCACCTTACAGAAAAATGAAGTTGAAACAGATAAGTGTGAAGTTAGAGAAATTTCATAATTAGCTTGCGAGCTTCTATTAGCCTTGTGGAAATCAGTGATCCAAAGAAAGTAAGGAATCAGCCAACTTAAGAAGTAGACTTCGAATTTCTTTAGATATTTCTAAGAGGTAGGATGTACTTATAAAGCGATAAAACCGACTTCGCGGTGCTCCTCATACCCACTCCCACCCCACCCATCAAACCCCTCCAAATCGTCTGATGCTAGTTTTGGACCACATTTGTCACGTCCACTGGAAGAGAATTTGTGAAGCATTCGTTTTTCGCCCGAGATATATCATGACATGGGATGTCAGTATTCCTGTACAAACACTGACACTGGTTGCTCTGGTCAGACAGGACAAGCCGATCGCAGAACCGTGGTGATTTTCAAATTAAATGTCCTGTCAATAACTTGTTAATATAGAACCGTGAAGGTTCGAAACCGTTAAAATTCGTGAGGTAGAGGAAAGCAGAGACAACAAAACAATATCAGCAAATATAAACGAATCAGCTGCACACTTAGAAAACGAGTAACACCGAGCCGAATGATTTACGACAGATAAAAAACTCAGTTCAAGTCTAATTTTTTCCAAAATCCCACATGAAAGTTGCTACGGTCAACCAGTTCCGCTTACTTTCTTTTGCCTGTGATATCTAAACTTTGGGCCATTTTCTTTTTAACTTGATGAAGTACTCTTTTAATATTTAGATAAACAAAAGCACTGAGAGTTAGACCTTTGTCAACGCAAATCTATCTAAAGTCACTTAAAAGAGTTAGGTTATAATCAGTTGGGTCATGTTGGAAACCTGTAAACTGAGGTATAATGGAAAAAGGCCACAAAAACGAAGGAGGATGTTTAAGAAAGTATAGAGATGACGAGCTTCCACGATTTTTTCAACAGCTCAAGATGTGAAAAAACCATATCGTTGGCTTGAGTTTCTAGGAGGATAATGAATGTTCTCGCCGAAGTCGGTTATTATGCCTGTAGAGTCGCGTTCGGCGAACAATCAGTTGCGTATCATTTCGTCACTAGTAAATAGATTTTGTTGTACAGGCCGTCATTTATTTTCACTTGATTTACCAGTTCAACTTAAACAATTAACCGACTTAACTGGACCGCAAAGAGCGAAGTCAACTTCCCAAAATCGAGATGCACTGACTACTCGAGGGGGTAGTCATTTTCGTTGCTTAAAAAAAATAGAATTTTATATATCTAAACTACTTGGTGAGGTAACGTAAACCAGTCAAGGCAGCGCTCAGTCAAGTGCCCTGGGGCTAACTTCAATGGATCAATGACGGAATGTTGTTGCATCATTACCAAAGCACATAGATACGCTTCTTTGCTGACACGTGTAATTCAATTTTAAGCGTTCTCCTTTTTGCCTTGATTAAAATATAAAATCATTCGATAAATAAACGAATTTCGAGCCTGTAGACCTATAGAAAGTGCGGTCTTTCGCTTTTATAAAGCCATGAACAATAGGTTTTTGACCAATCAGGGCGCTCGTAGTATCTCAGTTCTTTTATAACGTGACATGAATCAGGCTTGCTGGTTTCCGCCGAAAATAATCATGTTATTTATAGACATTTCCGTAGCTTTGCACCTACCGCTTCAGATAAACAACCGTACGAAACACGCCATATGATTGGACTATTCTATTGTGGGATAACGTTAGTGTACATTTAAGGGATATAATGATTGGAACATTTGCAGTTGATCTCTTGTAATATACGGTGCCAAGCTTTTCGTCTCATTTTCATCTACTTTAATTAGTCTTTCAGCACAGCCGAGATTTGTTTCATTAGATTCAATTATCATCATCCACGCAATATATGAAGCTCCTTCAAATTAGCATAACCCGCCAAGCAGACCGAAGCTCATTAAGTGAGTTCTCTCAGACTCCTCGTGTTCTGAAATAATAGCCAAATTGACATTTTTCAATCGTGTAGTGATCTGTTTTGTTAATTCTTCCTTGTATATTTCCTTTTGTTGTTCATTCTCCAAGACAATATCGGCTTACGAGGCGCACGAAATAACATTGATTATCATAACAAAGACGCCACAAGCTCTGAAATGTGTCTGCTCAAACATAAAGCGTCAAAAACTGATCCGTCCTCTTTATTTGTCGTCCCCCTTTTTTCTTCTTTTTGTTCCTCTGGTGAAAAAACTGAGAAAGAGACAAATTTCAGTTTGAAGTCTGTGTACGTACACTAAACTCATGCGCTTCTGGCATGACAAAAATTTTTGTCACAGGATAAGCAGCAGATGTATGTGGGAGACTCTCGACTGCTTTTAATTTCGTTTTAATTACTGCATCTCACATGAACAATTAACCGACTTAACTGGACCGCAAAGAGCGAAGTCAACTTCCCAAAATCGAGATGCACTGATTACTCGAGGGGGTAGTCATTTTCGTTGCTTAAAAAAAATAGAATTTTATATATCTAAACTACTTGGTGAGGTAACGTAAACCAGTCAAGGCAGAGCTCAGTCGAGTGCCCTGGGGCTAACTTCAATGGATCAATGACGGAATGTTGTTTACATTGGAAAGGACATAAACAAAGTTCGTATTGTGTTTGAAGGCCTGTCACTACTTCTGATGCAAGCGAAACGAAAGTTTGCGTGGTCCTCAAAACGCTCGAGATAGAGGGATATTTAAAGGAGGATTAAAGCACACGAACAGGAAACGAAGGATTCGATGTGGAAGCTATAGGGACAATAAATAAGCGCTAAACTTGCGACGACCCGAAAGAAGGCGTGAAGGAGGTGTGTTTACCCGAGGCATGTACAGACTGTGACATGGAGTCAAATATCTCCACGTTAAAGATCGCTCAGGAGTTCGAAGGGAAAACTCTTGCAAAGAACACTGCTATGCGTAGAAGAAGGCATTCATTGTTTGAGACAGAAGAGATACCCAAGATACGAGAGGGAGACCATGGTGTTGCCGTCATGACCCATGCTGATTATCCGTTGCGTAGTCGCTCGAAATCCCTTCCGTTGGAACCTAGAGAGCGTAAGATTTCAATTGGATTCATGCAAGAAAACGTCAGAAGGGTTCTCCAAGAGGTTTTAGAGAGTAAACTGAAAGGAAGAAGTTATGTGGCCAGCGAATGTGCGGCGTTATCACGAGAACTAGTAAACATTCTGCGCGAGAAAGTTGTAGCGCTCGATATGAACAAGTACAAATTTATTTGTACTTGCTGCATTACGCAGAAACTCAAACCGCCCCTTGCCATACAGAGTGGCTGTGCCTGGGATGAAAGTGCCATAGGGATTGATATGGACGGTTTTACTGAATTTGTCTACAAGAACGACGATCTCATCGCAGTTGCAACGGTTTATGGAGTCCACGCTCAGAAGAGGACGGAAAGAGAAAGGTACTTAAAGAGTATCAAAGGATCCATTTACTCGCCTATCCCAGAGTAAATCTCCCAAAGAAACTTTACCTGCATTTCATAGAAGGAAAATTGAAAATATGATTATGGTGAATGTAACAAACAACCTCTTCCTTTTTCTCAACCGAACTTGTCAAACGATACTGATCATTACTGTTTTTTTGTAAACTGAAGCAGTTAAAATAACAAACTAGGTATCATAAGTAACAAATGTACCATCTTGCATATTAAATTTCTTTTGGACAATCAATATTGTTAACTATGCAGATAATGGTCGAATGTTAGTTATTACAAGTCACTATTGACATGATCTGTACTACATCATTTCGTAGTATTCGCAAAACGGATCGAAAAAGAAACAAAAACATTTACATTTCAAATGTTTGATAAAAACATTTTCTGTTACGAAAAAAGGTCGAAAAAGTATCTTTTGAATACTTAATCACAAAATCATGACGAGTTGATATCATGAGTCTCATGAATGATTGACCGCTCACAAGCGTAAGAACTAGTCATGCCGTGACAACAAATCTTACGTCGGAGCAAGTCACGAACTACGTGTCAAGCTCGATTGGTTGTCTGTCATTAAACTGCATCACCATGGCTCTTACAAAAGTATTTTGATACTTCTCAGCGCCATATATCCATATATCTTGTGTTGTTTGGTATTTTTCCTTCATTATCTCCCGTCATAAGTTTTTGACTTCAAGTAAGGATTTACGTTACGAGCCGACTAAGTTTAACTTACTTGCAAACTGTTTTAAGTCAGTAAAGCGTGAAACACGTTTCTGCATTTAGGTATGATATTTTACTACAGCTGGCTCACCAAAAAATTAATTTTGAAAGGCAAAGCCAATGCTGTATACACCATCTTTTACGTTTTCTAACTTATATTTACTAATAACTGATCGGGTTTACTTATTTAGAAATGTTTCGCTTAGCTAAATGATTAGTTAATCAGCAAAAGCAACATTTCTTCGTAATTACTTTACACCTTTGAATACAATACTGAGATTGTCATAATTTACTCAGAGTACACAAACGAAAGAGTAACAAATAGCCCATTTCCGAATTGCCCTTGGCCTCATTTTCAAAACGAGTCCTGGTGCTCATCCTTTCATATGATAATAAGTTTTCACATGCAAATTAAACTAATTTTCAAAAGAATGGTTGAGCACCAGGCCTCGTTTTGAAAAAGAGGCCTAGGGTAATTCAGAAATAGGCTATTGTCCTTTTAGTTATCAGATATTTGTTTATAAGGATCTTATATCTTTTGGTACTATTTGATCTCAACGTATATCAAAGAAGTTAAAATCATTTAAAGCATCTGAAAACTGAGTGTCACTCAGGTGGATTTTCAAGATATTATTAACTGAGAGAAAATCAATCGATATAGAGGCATATGGTGGGTGGAAAGATTTAAGACCGCAAATTGTACAACTAAAGTGTATCTCAAATAATTGTTGTAAAACCAAAACCAAAATAAACACATCAGCCAATCACAACAAAGGATAATGTAACTAGGAGCTGATGACAACTATAGGTAATAAGACGCAAACTCTCTACTGCGAGGGAAAACGCGACCGCAAGCTGTCTAAAGCACGGGAAGACGGCGACCGCAAACCTTCTATAAAAGCGCGGGAAAACGCGACCGTCAGACAAAGGCGATATCGCTTTTAGCTTTTTACCTACCAACATGCCCAGAGTGGTACCAAACACTATGTACAGTTGATCATGATCGTGTTTTGTTGTCACGAAGAGACTCACATGTTCAGATTTTGATTGAAACTAGTTTTTTGTGTGGCTTACACAGAGTGTATAGTCACATTATAGCTCGATCTGATTTACTGATTGATTGATTGATTGATTTACTGATTGATTGATTGAATGATTTACTTATTGATTGATTGATTGATTGATTGATTTGTCCACCAGAGTCGAGTCGAGTCGCCTGTCACGTTGTCTAGTGCCGTACGGCGCACTTAGTCTGAGTCAGCCATCTTGGTTGTAAGCGCGGTCTCGAGTAATTTTCTTCAGGTGATCGTATCACGAGTTAGTTCTCCTCACACAAACTAACACCTAGCTATGCCAATCTTTTTGTAGGTTTTGTCGAACACCAATTTTTCAGCCAATACAACGGCTCCAAACCTGAACTCTACGTTGCTGCATCGACGACAGTATCGGCGCTACCCCTTCTACCAGAGAGGAGCTCACTCAATTCATAACCGCAGTCAATTCTTTTCACCCGGCTCTGAAATATACCGGGGAAATTTCTGACAAGTCTTTATCCTTTTTAGACATCCAAGTTTCAATTGAAGGCAACGGTTTATGTACTAGTGCATAAGGCAACTACTTTATGCACATTACAAACCTACAGACTCGCATAATTACTTGTTATATTCGTCTTCGCATCCATCTCCCGTTAAGAATTCCATTCCTTTTTCTCAGTTTCTAAGACTTCGCCGTTTATGTAGTGATGACTCTGATTTCCACCACAAATCAGAGTCAATGTGCCAGTTTTTCGATAAACGTGGTACCCTGTTTCTGTCGTTCAAGCGGGTTACCACCGCGCCCAACTTATCGATCGACATTCAGCACTACAAACGTTACAAAAGGAAGATTCCGACCGCATTCCATTCACTCTCACGTTTCACCCTCACAGCCACTCAGTCGAATCTATCATTCTTAAAAACTTTAAATTACTTCAAAACGATCCAGAGACAAGCACTATCTTTTCGCAGCCTCCGCTAATTTCATTCAAACGCGACAAAAACATAAGCAATTTTTTGGTCAGAAGTTCTTTTTAGACTGATGACCAACCAGGCACTTTTAAATGCACTCGTGCACGATGCAAAACGTGTCCTTTCATTCACAACACTGATAAAATATCGGGACCCAAACAATTCATTAAGATCACTGATCACTTCACGTGCACCTCCGCCAATGAAATCTATTGCATAACTTGCACTTATTGCAAAAAGATATACATCGGCGAAACAGGCAGAGGACTAGGTGACCGATTCCGAGAACACCTTCGCGACGTGGAAAAGAATGACAAGGACACATCGAAACCAGTCGCTAGACACTTTTATTTACCTAATCATTCTAAGCAACATATGGCAATCTGCGGTCTTTCCTTACACTTAGGTAGCACGGAAAGCCGTAAAACTCTAGAGCAAAAGCTCATCTTTCAAACCGGCAGTCTAAATCTCACAGGAATCAACGAACGCTTTTCATCCCACTAATTTATTCGTGTTTTTCTCGTTTCCGAGTTCTCACCAATAACGTAGCTCCATTTTCTGCCTTTAAAAGCACACACAACCCACAATTCCTCTATTCGCTCCGACTAAGGGCTAACGCTCGTAACGTCAGCTTCTGTAACCGTTACAGTGGCCAATTTACCATTTCAACTTTGTTGATATATCCAAATTATAACACACTCAGACCCGGCTTTCGTTATAAGTGCAGCTTGTGTAAGAGCTTTTATGCTCTTAAAAGACAACATTCAACAGCTTGAATCTTCGATACGGGTTTTATCTCACTGAAAGGAGTCATCGCACTCTCGCAAGCCAACAACTATCGGTTTGATCTATTGGTGCGGGTTGCACCACTGAGTGTCTGAAAATGTTAGAAAGTGTTTGAAACTGTCTGAAGCCACCTGAAAGTGCCATAAAGTGAAATAAATAGTATTGTAGTTGCATTCTCCTTGCATAATTGAGAATTCACGGAGGCAAATTTCGAATCGACAAAAGTGTGGGAATCACGATTGAACAATACCAGATATCTTATCAGGCTTTAAGGATCATTTTTGGAGTTTAATACTTACGATGTTTTTTTCAAATGTATTTTACTAGCCGGTATTGAAACAAGTTGTTGGACAACACAACTGTGGAATGATGTGATGTTTTGGTTTTCACAAATGATTTTCTACAATGCCTATATTCCATTGCTTATTTTTCCAAGTAATGCCCAGAATGATTCAGACCTGAACATTTCATGACTTCCTGTAAGCTTGGCAGTCTTCTAAATTCCCTTCATTATGGTTCAGATAAGCATTGATTTTTAAACTTGGTGGTAATACATTTGTATTAAGTGTCCCTGCCTGAGAAAGTGTTCCGGGGGCCAGAAGTGGTGGTCAACCGATTCGACTGAAACTTGGCACAAAAGTTGAGTGTGATAAGATATTTCGAAAGCCACTTTGGCTCACTTCTCTGACTGTTTGTTCTGGAGTTTCAGGGGGTCCTATTTGTTGCCTGTGGAGCACCAAAAATTCATCCTTCTAGTTGGCACTTTGAAAGTACTATAAAACTCCACTGGTAAATTGTGCTGCCATACGAATTTGACCATGAACTCTACTATAGTGGACCTTTTACTTCATAATTATAACTTTGTTCGCAAGTCGTTAGACAGAGGAACCTGAGGCTAAAGTTAGGTCAAATTTGAGGTCAAAATCATTACCCAAAATTGCCATTTTTCAAAAACCATTAGACTAACCTGTCTTCTTGCATAACTTTCATACTAAATCTAGTATGTACTTTAGAGACCCATTTATCAAAATCAGTTGGGAAAAATTTGACTTATTAAGGTTTGTTAGGTTTTTGGCACAAACTCTCCATGCCCCTCCAAGGCCAAACAAAATGGGATTTTGAGCATAATTCATGCTATTGACAGACCAAATTCTTGACATAAGGTCTTTATTTTGTATTTGGTGAGTGAAAGTGGAACACTAAAGCCAATCAAGTGTCATTATCTAGAAATACCTCGACTTATAGCTTACAAATGCTTTAAGAAGGCCTCTGATTAGCACTACATACACCTGGGTTTAGCAAATAAAATTAATTTTTTCTTTTTGAAAACCTAGTACCCATCATAGAGCACAAATAGTGATGTCCTTGCCAAGATATGACAATATTTTTTCAAGAGATGCTTGAATTTCTTCTGATTTATATTTTTCAGGTCATATTTCCATACACACTATACTCACAAGCATGCAAAGTCTCTATATTTTGTCGGACCCATTTATTGATGCAGTATGAAGAGAGCTTAACGAAAACGACCGTTAACAGAAGATCTATGGTTAAACTTTTGATAGCCTTGCTAGCTCTAGTAAATACGCATGATGGCATCAGTAAAAGAGCAGGATGATACATACAAGTTGTAGTGAGTAGCATCTAGGTGAGTTGTAATCCATCCGATTTCCCTGGTACGTTAGAGCTCAATAAATCAAATCATCCGACAGTAAATAAGAAATCCACAGTTAGGAGAGCTGGATAACAAATATTTTGTGTTGCAGTTTATGTGAAACATGCCACTCAACACCTCGAGATGCGATTGTTATTATATCGACTAGCCCACCATATTGGACGTGAGAGTGAGAGGACTAAGCGAAGTCGAGGAGTCACGCCACCTTCACTGAGTTTTGAGTAGGGCGGGTTTGTCGACCATCGCTTGCGGTAATCATAGGAATTGGCTAACTGTAGAAGAAAGGCTGATAGTTTCTAAAGAAACTGTTTGGGGCTGCGTCGGTGGGGGTAACGAAATAATTTGGATATATCAACAAAGTTGAAATGGTAAATTGGCCACCTTAACGATTACAAAAGCTGACGTCTCGAGGAGCACTACCTATAATTTCAACGTCGAAAAACTCGCACGATGACAGTAGTTGACTGAGTTTTTGGTTTTGCAACACCTTGGCTAATCTTCCCTTGGCAGAGAGTTCGCGAAAAATGAAATCTTCATACAAAAGAGAAATGGAAAACAAACAAACTATTTCTGAAACATGTGTCCTGAACCCTCTTCATAGGGAAAAAGATTTAAGGAAATTTTTTTTTGGACGGGAAATTGAGAGGACGGCTCTTAGCGAGAGTGGCACTTGAAATGCCATCTGCTACATTTATGCACGTGTATGAGCTCTTTCTTATATTTTGAATTACCTGTACTTGTAGCTTTGGTATCACAGGGTCTTCCTCTCGCCCGTGGGCACCTGACCCCTTGTACTTGTGTTTTAACCAAGCAGTCATGTCATTATCGCGAGACAACAAAGGAACCATTCTTGTTTCGTGCAGAGCCCATGACAAGGCAGCGCAATGATCACTTACCCCTCCAAAGGAACAAAGCGCCATCATTTAAATTATCCTGAAACTTCTTATCGCTCCTCTTTTACGTATGATGCACGATCCTTCGCAGTAGATAGCACTATTTATGCAATAGCGAAAATCAGACCTGAAAAAAATCAGGCCTGTACGGGATTCGAACCACTGACCTCTGCGATACTAATACAGCGCTCTACCAATTGAGCTAACAAGCCAACTGGGAGAAGGCCGTTAAGTTTTTTTTTTTTTTTTTTTCAGGTCTGATTTTCGCTATTGCATAAATAGCGCTATCTACTGCGAAGGATCGTGCATCATACGTATTTAATACCGCAGTTCAAAATATATGAACTTCAAATATTCATTGTAGCTACTCTTTTAATAACTGATAAGGCCTGACAAAATATAGAGATTTTGCATGCTTGGAGTATGATATTAATGGAAATATGGCCTAACAAACATAGATAAGAGAAAATTCAAGCATCTCTAAAAAATATTGTCATATCTAGGTGAGAACATCATCATTTGTGCTCTATGATGGGTACAAGGTTTTCATTTATTACTTTACTATATTTTGCTAACCGCTAGGTGTTTGTAGTGCCAATCAGAGACCTTCTTAGTGCATTTGTAAGCTACGAGTCGAGATGTTTCTAGATAATGGCACTGGATTGGCTTTGATGTTTCATTTTCATTCACCTAATACAAAATTAAGGCCTTATGTCAAGAATTTGGTCTGTCAATAGCATGAATTATGATCAAAACTCCATTTTGCTTGGTCTTGGAGGGGCATGGAGAGTTTGTGCCAAAAACCTAACAAATCTTAATAAGCCAAATTTTTCTCAACTGATTTTGATAAATGGGTCACTAAAGTACATACTAGATTTAGTATGAAAGTCATGCAAGAAGGCAGGTTAGTCTAATGGTTTTTTGAAAAATGGCAATTTTGGGTAATGATTTTGACCTCAAATTTGACCTAACTTTAACCTCAGGCTCCTCTCTGTCTAACCACTTGCGAACAAATTTATAGTTATGAAGTAAAAGGTCCACCACTACAGTAGAGTTCATGGTCAAATTCGTTTAGCAGCACAATTTACCAGTGGAATTTTATAGTACTTTCAAAATGCCAACTAGAAGGATGATTTTTTGGTGCTCCATAGGCCACAAATGGAAGCCCCCCCTGAAACTCCAGAACAAACAGTCAGAGAAGTGAGCCAGTGTCTTTTGAAATGTCTCATCAGCCGATCGGTTGACCACCACTTCTGGCCCCTAGAACACTTTCTCAGACAGGGACACTTAAGCCTTTATTTGGTAGACTACTATTCCTTTTCAGTTACTTGTTTGGTTTTGGCTAATTCATATATCTTATTAACTAAGCGCGAGGGCCGCACTGGGAGAATAATGGCCCGAGGTCTTGACAGTACTGACCGAGCGCAGCGAGGTCCGTACAAAAAAGACAGAGGGCCGATATTCTTCCAGTACGGCCCCGAGCAAGCTTGGTTAATAAGAGATTTATTATACGACTGAAGTTCAAAGGGACGCAAGTGCGGTATCATTCGGGACAGTGCCCGGTCCAATACTGAGAGAATATTGGACCGGCAATAGAGCATTTTGATTGGTTGACTTTAGTTATTTGCCCTCTGACTGCCCGTGTCGTGTAATAAATCACAATATTGATATACGTGAAAAATTACACTCTTGATTGGCTGAAAACAGCTAAGTGCCTTTTTCATATATCACCAATGCAAAAAAATAACAACTCAAGTTCAAAAGTAAACTATTGGTAGGCTCGGCAATCACACTAGAAACCAATCAGATTTACATGAAGTAGGTTGTGCTGATTGATACACGTACTAGCTGACCAAAATAAACCAAAGCTTGGATATTTTTATCTATATTGATAAACATTAACAAAACTGTATTCCTGAAGGACAAATTTTGAGAGCATGTCAAGTTGACCATTTACATGATGAAGTCAAGTTCACTTATTCGTTTCATCTTTCCACATAGCTTGAATTAGGGAGACATACTGGCATGAAATAGCAATATAAATAATAAAAAGAAAACTTAAAAGATTCTGGTACTTTAAATCATATGATACCATCATGTGCTTGCCTGTACATTGAACTCTTTTTTGTTTCAGTTATGTCTCTGAGTACTGTCCTGAAATCTATTATGGTGACAATCTATCTCTAGTGAACTTTCTGTTAAATAAAACCTCCAGGTCAAATTGTAAATCTTACTGGGTTAAAATTATTAGCAATGTTAATGTAATGAAACTTCACAGTACTACTCAACATATGATTCATTAAAATATTGCTTGTGTTCTGATCTTGTCATGCACCTATCTTTTTTCCCTAAATTCTTCCATTTGCAACCCCATATCCACCTACCTGAAGTAAATTTTTCTGTATCAGTTTATAGAAAACACAGTCCCACAAAACCCAAAACCTCAACCAACTGAAAATAGAACTTTGTGCCCTAATGGACAGCAGAAACCTATGCTCACTGTGTTTACATGTACCGTATTTTATCGGCTATAAGCCGAGCGATTTTTACACGTTTAGCCTAACTTAAATTAAAATCTGACTTGTAGAGGGGGTTTCGGCTTATAGCCGAGAGTTTAACCTGAACAAAAATTATGGACTTAATAAAAATAAGATAAATACGCATATATTCGCATACAAGCCGAGCAAAACACATGGACAAAAAAGCAAGAGTTCTTGGTCATTAACTTTAAATATGTGGTGGCTCCTAAAGGAACCGTTTGTTTTCTGTCGTGAGCTGCACGTTCGAGGATGTCAGCTTATGGTTCATCTTCGCTTTCCGTATCAAATTCTTCCTCCATCTCATCATCTTCAGCGTCATTGTCTTGCTCCTCTTCATAGATGGCGTCATCCTAGGTGCCGTCAAGCGCATTGGAGATGCCGCAAGTAAGAAACTATTTCCTCACCATCTCCTCCGGGATTTCCCTCCAAGACTGCTTTATCCAACGTAGAACGAGGTTTCTTGACGGCGCTTTCTTTTCTCAGCAGGAGTAAACTCGAAGGGGCAAGTTACCATCCACGACAGGTACTTTCTTCTCATTGAAGGGCTTATGTAGACACTTGTCTAAGGGTTGGAGAATGTTGATTGGCTATCTCATCTGGTCGTCAGAATAAACTATCTTATGTAACGAGAGACCACGAGGTGAAATAAACATGGCAGTTGTGTTGTAGAATTCTTGTGCGCTTTGCTTGCCGCTTAGTACTCTTGCCTTTAATCAACACTACAAATCAACAGAGAAGAGTTAGGCCACCGGGAATAACAGCTACATCGATACTTCGCCGCTGCAATGCTTCTTTCACTGACTCAGTAAGATTTGCCGGCGAAAGGAGTCCCAAACCAACAGCGATCGCTCACCAGTGGGGTTTCTTAGCATGCAGGTACGAATCTACTCCTTCACGCCTATAACGAAAGAAAGAATAAAACAATCGATTAGACCTCACTTTAATTAAAGACTTCAATAAAGCATGCGGCTTTAAACACGAGTAAAGAGCACAGAAAAAAGAGCGCATATGAACAACACAAAACTGTTCATTTACCAGCTTCATCCATCCATCTTTTTTTGTGGAATGAAACACGAACTGAGTCCGGAACAACCAGGTCTCTCGGGGTTCGTACGCCTTTGAAGATAACTTTAGGTGGCACCTTTTCGCCATCAGCAGCGACCGCCAACGTGACTGTGAAGCTTCTCTTCTCTGCGCCACAGGATTTCATGGGAGCTGTTCGGCTGCCACTGAATTCCAGAATACGGCTGGACGGCATCTCGAACCGCATTGATGTCTCATCCATATTGAAAATTCTGGACAAAGGGTATCCACGGCGCTGACGAGCGGCGATCACGAACCGGTGGAATTTTACTGTTTGCTCTTCGAGATCGTTTGGCAGACGCTGGGCGAGGGTGGTCTTTCGTTCGGAGAGTGAAGGAATGGGATGGCTTCCAGTTTATGTACCAGCCTACAGATGCTTTGAGTGCGGGATCATAGTAGAATTCTTTCGCCTTCAAACGCAACATTAGTCCACCGACAGCAATTCCTAAAACGAAGGAAAGATAGTACAGATAAGCAATGATACTAATGTTTTGACAACTATCAAAAACTGACCAATGAGAATGTTCTGTTCCCACGGATGTGTAAACAAACTTTTCACATGATACTCACCTTGACTTCTCTGCTCAGAAAACCATTCCAGCAGTCTTTGATCCACCTCGGGATACTTTGGTGTAAAACAGCCCATCGTTTTACGTTTTGCGGACTTTTTTATTTCGCCGTCGAAGAGGTTTTCTTGGTCTTTTCTCCAGCGACGAACCATTGACTCACTGATGCCGTATTCCCTCGCGATCTCAGAGTTGTTCTCGACGGCTTCTGTTTCGGCGACTATTTTAAGTTTGAACGCTAGATTGTATGATGTACGACGGACTTTTGGCATGATAACGGATTGACAATGAACGACTATCGACACAGGATTGTTAAAGACAGGTCTCTGAACTCGGAATGTTCATCAAGCCGTGAACTCAAATTTATTCATTTGATCGGATCACATCAAATTCAGCTTACTAACTGTGATTTGTTGTTATTCTTAGCCATTGTATTGAGTAGGTAACAATAATGATACAGTTTTTTCCCGAGAGGTAAGCCTAGCTCCTTAAATATTCATGACACCTTGCTTTTCAAGCGAATTGCCCGTGCCGTTGGATAATTAACCCGTTCTTTCATTTCATTTTAACAGATTTTAAAAGCTACATGTGATTAAAATTTTTCATGAGCTCTTATACGTTTTAAGAACTGGGTCTCGGCTTATAACTGAATGTTATGTGTTTATGTTTGAAGTATTAAGTTTATGAGTTAAAAATTTAGGGTCTCGGCTTATAGCCAGGCTCGGCTTATAGCCAGGCTCGGCTTATAGCCGATAAAATACGGTATGTATTGTCCAGAATTATTCACACATTCAAACCAAATCGAACTCTCAATGGCTTCTAGTGTAGAATATATCATTTCCCGAATGTCCCGGCACTTCTGATCAGTCCTCGTGTATTGGTACAAAAAATGCCAAAAATGTTCATATGAAATGCTTCCCTAGAGTTAATTCCGTATCATTTGCCATGGAAAAGACAATCAACCTACAAACTTCAGAACTCAATTCCCCTTCGTTACGTAAAAAAAATCATGACTGAATCTATAAGGCCACTATGGGAAATAATACTGACGTCTTTTTAAGTTCCTAAAATCCTCAGGATGCACTGTGCAACCTTCGTTGTCAAAATGAGACCTCCATAACAAAGCTTGGCCATTAAACCTCATCTTGAAAATGAACATTTCAGGACTATTGTATGCTAGTTATCTTGTTTTATCGATGAACAGGAACAATATTGAAAGCGATCTAACCATAAACAGATATTAGCTCTCCTTATAGAAACTCAATAAGACACCAGACACCAAAAAGCAGCTCAATTTCGCAAGGCACACATGTACGCATTGCGGACCTATTTTCTATTTTATGGCATCTATGGATCGTACGTTACAATCTTTTTGGTGAAAAGATTGTTGTCTTTTGAATATTGATTATAATTGTCACCATTATTATTGTCATTGTTATTGTTATTATTATTATATCCTTTTGTATTGGTAGTTTTCACTGTCACACTATCGAAATCTAAATAAAAACTGTTGAATGCCCGACGCCAGGAGAGTGAACTATCATAGAATATTGATAACTAAACAATTTTCCCAAGTTTCAGGTCTGTAGGGTTTTACACTGATGACTTATCAGCCAAAATTTCTGACATGAATTCATAGAGCTCAGCATGGGATGCCATGTTGGTGGAACGTGGTGCCCATTCAAGGGACATCAACGAGGCGGGTATGAATCTTGTCCTGTCCTTGTTTATAATTTCACTCGACTGTATACTTTCCTTCCATTAACGAGCCTCTAAACAATGGGATGGTATATATCTTTTTCCAGGTTGAGCTAAAAGGCACACTGCATAAAGTAAAAGTAAGCAATGCCGATGTCATACTTGTCGTGAACTGCAGCTTTTAATTTTTTATAGCAACCGTTATCCCCACCAGCCACCGCAGCGGAACTTTCTGCACCGAAAGAACTCTACCAGCATACCTCCTCCCCCCCCCGGAGAGAATTTGCCTTTTCTTCGGTCTTTCCGATCATTTAAACTTGCCGCTCGCATGCTAACCGGAAATTTCGAAAGTGTATTTTGAACCGGTTGCCACTATTGTTCAAAATGACCATATTAGGTCATTTTTTTATCTAAGAACAAAGCCTTTTGTTATCAAAGTTGATCCGCTTTTCTTAATACGAACTAACTTAAGCATCCGTTGTTTTGTTTTACCACTAGAGTGATTAGTTATCCCCTGCGAACTTGCGAACATTCATCTTAACATATTTTCTAATGCTCAGGGAAAAAATGTCTCAATATAAAATCATATTTTACATACATCATGTACCAGCTTTCCAGGCCTATTTCAATGTCGAACGACGAAATCTTACTAAATTAGAAATGACTCTGTTTTCAAAGTGTAGAACGTCGCGAGGCTAAGACCTTTTCACAAGGTTGATGTTCAGTAGGTCTTTCGTTTTCGAGGTAAAAACTGAGAAAAACCATAGTTAGTAGAGGGGACTGGTTATGAAACCCGGTAAACATCAAAGGCCATTGTCTTTGTTATGGTTTTCTTTTAGTCACGTGATCTTGACCGTGCACATGGAAAATCAAGATGGAGATCGGAGTGACGTAAATGTGCAGAGACTTACGCTGTATTTCGCCAGATTTTTAGCTTAGATTAATCTCGATTCGATAAGTGTTATAGCTAAACTACTCATTAGTCGTCACGCCTGGAGATAACTGCGCTGTGTTTGGCTGTGGGAGTTGTAGAAGAACGAAAGTACGGTGGCCCAGAAGGCTCAACGCAAACAAAAAATATACTGCAGCAAATAAAAAATATACTGCAGCAAATAAAAATATACTGCAGCAAATAAAAAAAATCAAAACGCAAAGAAAAAAAGTACCGCAGCAAATAAAAAAATGCAACGCAAACAAAAAATACTGCAGCAAATAAAATATGCAGCGCAAACAAAAAAAAAGAAAACGCAAACAAAAAGAATTGGAACGCAACGCCGAGGAAGACTACGTAATAGTTCTTAGTTTCCCGCCAAAACAGCATGAGCTGGAACTCGTTTTTGGTTATGGACGAAAGCGATCTGCGTAGGATTATAGAAGATTACTTTCATCAAGGGTATGAAAATATAGTTATTATCGAATTTTTGAAGGAGCAGCACGGTACTGTCATAAGTTCGCTGCAAAACATGGTTTCGGAAAGGTGAACAAGCAAAGGATGGAACGAGTGTTGGCGGGAAACTAAGAACTATTACCCAATCTTCCTTGGCGTTGCGTTCCAAATTTTTTGTTTGCGTTTTCTTTTTTTTCGTTTGCGTTGCATATTTTATTTGCTGCAGTATTTATTGTTTGCTGCATTTTTTATTTGCTGCGGTACTTTTTTTATTTGCTGCGGTACTTTTTTTCTTTGCGTTTTGATTTTTTTATTTGCTGCAGTATATTTTTTAGTTGCTGCAGTATATTTTTTATTTGCTGCAGTATATTTTTTATTTGCTGCAGTATATTTTTTATTTGCTGCAGTATACTTTTTGTTTGCGTTGAGCCTTCTGGGCCACCGTACGAAAGGGATCGGTATTTGGAAGCTGCCTGCAGCGAAGGAAGAGGCACACAAGAAGTGGCGGGACGATTGGTTGAGTGAAATCACAAAGACGCGTGAGATCGACCATGAATTTCGAAAAAGGATCGAAAACGACAAGGTGTTTACCTGTGAAAAACACTTCGACGTAGAAGATTTCGAAGTATGTAAGTACGGCTGCGATATAAGCTTACAGTAGAAATTGAAGACGTGCTCTCGCTTTCCATAAGGTTTTGTTTATTTACGATCTCTTTGGAATTTTCTTGAAGGTTAATTTTCATCTTTCTTAGTTGTGGTTTACGTTATTTTCAAATGCAGTTCAAACGGCAAAAATGACGAAGAAGAAACCACGATTCGGCGCCATCCCAACCTTAAACATGCCAAGGAAAAGTTACGAGTCTGCAAGGCCTACACAAAGACCTGCTAGATCGGTTGTCAAGGAGCACGATCAACAACCCAAGGCATGTTACAAGTCGTTTGGTGAATTGTGCCAGCGAATCACTGGCTTGAAAACTCTGAAAGGGTGGAAATTGAAAACTATGTCAGACAGACTTATCCTGAAAAAGATTTTAGAACCTTTCCTTCTCCCAGAAGTAGAAATAATGATGGATGACAGTCTTACATACACTGTGAAAGCTTTTGGTTGTTTCCTTCCTGAAGATCATCCCCTCTATGTTACTCACCGGCGTTCAGTCTGAAAGAGAGCTAGAGTGCTATAAACTTTGCTGTGGTGTGGAAGTCAGTGAATTAACAAGCCAGCTGTTTCATCATGTAACTCCCATAAATGAAGACCCACTTCAGGCATGTAAGCAGGGTGAGCAGTTTCCCAACAAAGGTTTCTGGAGGTCAAATGACTGCCATCTCATGTGCAAAAAAGAAGTCGTGGAAGGTGCATGCCCACAATGTTTGGAGTACCTGGTTTTCTAAAGAAAGACCATAAAAGCAGAGGAAAGGCGGCTGTCCAAACCTACAAATGTCAAGGCACCAGTATCAAAAACTGATCCGGAAAGAATTAAACTGACATTACAAGAACAAAGACTGAAATGTGCTGAACTTGAGCAAGAGCTAAATAAAATGCGAGCAGCAATTGTCAAAACAAACATTGAAGTGGACCATGAACTTAGCAACGACTTCGCTAAAATCTTTGATGAGGCTGATGACAAAATCACTCCTTTTATGAGCCTTTTCTGGCAGCAACAGAAGAAACTGTTCCCCAGCAGTCGTACTGGGGTACGATACCATCCGATGATCATCAGGTTTTGTCTTTCACTTGCTGCTAAGTCACGTTCATGCTACGAAGAGCTTAGAAATAGTAGTGTTGGTACTCCAAAGTCAGCGACGCCTGAAAGATTATCGAAATGCCATTCGGCCACAACGTGGATTCCAAGAGGAAATTGTTCAGGAGTTGAACTCCTTAACTGACACATACTTTAATGTTCAAAGATATGTGGTTCTTTTGTTTGACGAGATTAAAGTCATGTCAAACCTTGTTTGGGACAAGGTAACAGGAGAACTGGTTGGTTTTACTGATCTTGGAAACTTGGAACTGAACGATGCTGTTTTGGAAAAAGTCAATGAAATTGCAACACATGCCCTTGCCTTTCTGGTTCGTGGAGTTTGTACTGACCTCAAGTTCTGCCTTGCACATTTTGCCACCACTGGTGTTACTTCTTTGCGACTAATGCCCTTGTTTTGGGAAGCGGTTTGTATTTTAGAAACTAGTTGCAATCTGTGGGTCGCTGCTGCCACATCTGATGGTGCTTCACCAAATAGGAGGTTTTACCGCTGGAGGTTTTACCGATGGAGATGCTGACACTGGTGTGTGTTATCGTGCAGTCATCTTTACACCGCATCGCTTTGTCTACTTCTTCTCTGATGCCCCGCACCTAGTCAAAACAACACGGAACTGTCTCGTGCACTCTGGATCTGGAAATGCACGCGATATATGTGGAATAATAGGCAGCATTTATTGTGGCAGCACATCACAGAGATTTTCTATCAGGATGTAGACAATGGCTTGAAGCTGTTGCCTAGGCTGTCATATGAGCATGTAAACCTGACCCCGTATTCTGTCATGCGGGTAAATCTTGCTGCACAAGTCCTGACTGCATCAGTACTAGTCGCTGCAGTTCTGAAGACGTTTGGACCTCCAAGCACAGCAGCAACTGCAAAACTCTGCGAAATGATCGATGGCTTCTTTGATTGTCTCAATGTGAGAAGCATGACAGAGCATCAGAGAAAGCGCAAACCATTCTTGGCTCCTTATACTTCTGTTAATGAAGAAAGGTGTGTTGTTGATTTTTTTAAAATTTTGTTTAATTTATAAAGCATTATTTAGCAAAATACAATGTTAACCCTGGGTATAAAATCATCCATTGTTAATGGTTTCTAAATATATAATACTTCATTCAGAATTAACAAATCCTGAAAAGGAGGGCCCAGAGGTTATCCCTATTAAAGGGCCTTCTACCTAACTACATTTAAATATGATAAACTACTATTTTTTGATTTTACAATGGGGGTTTTTATCAGAATATTTATTTTGCTTTAAAAAGCTTCTGTTTAATTAGTAAAGCTGCTTAGGTGCATTTTTATAATGGAGTACTTATTGAGATAGAATAAATATATGAAAATCATATATTTTGAACTGCGGTATTTGATACGTATGATGGACGATCCTCGCAGTAGATAGCGCTATTTGAGCAATAGCGAAATTCAGACCTGAAAAAAATCAGGCCTGTACGGGACTCGAACCACTGACCTCTGCGATACTAGTGCAGCGCTCTAACCAATTGAGCTAACAAGCCAACTGAGAGCAGGCCGTTAAGTTGATTCGTAATGAACCCGTGAAAGTGATAAATGAGATAGAATAAATATATGAAAATCATATATTTTGAACTGCGGTATTTGATACGTATGATGGACGATCCTCGCAGTAGATAGCGCTATTTGAGCAATAGCGAAATTCAGACCTGAAAAAAATCAGGCCTGTACGGGACTCGAACCACTGACCTCTGCGATACTAGTGCAGCGCTCTAACCAATTGAGCTAACAAGCCAACTGAGAGCAGGCCGTTAAGTTGATTCGTAATGAACCCGTGAAAGTGATAAATGAGATAGAATAAATATATGAAAATCATATATTTTGAACTGCGGCTTGTTAGCTCAATTGGTTAGAGCGCTGCACTAGTATCGCAGAGGTCAGTGGTTCGAGTCCCGTACAGGCCTGATTTTTTTCAGGTCTGAATTTCGCTATTGCTCAAATAGCGCTATCTACTGCGAGGATCGTCCATCATACGTATCAAATACCGCAGTTCAAAATATATGATTTTCATATATTTATTCTATCTCATTTATCACTTTCACGGGTTCATTACGAATCAACTTAACGGCCTGCTCTCAGTTGGCTTGTTAGCTCAATTGGTTAGAGCGCTGCACTAGTATCGCAGAGGTCAGTGGTTCGAGTCCCGTACAGGCCTGATTTTTTTCAGGTCTGAATTTCGCTATTGCTCAAATAGCGCTATCTACTGCGAGGATCGTCCATCATACGGAGTACTTATTATGTGGAGGTATCTTTTACTTTATTAATTGCTTTATTCATGTCAAGAGACAGTAATTAATGACTTTTCTTTTATTTGCTAGATTTGCATGGTTGATGGAGTTCCTAGACTATCTGAGGACTTGGAAAGAGAATGTTGACAACAGACCGGGTAACTTCACCCAGAATGCCAGAAACTGAATGTTTCTCTCATGGCAGATATATGAGGGCTGCTGCGTATCTGTACATTCTGCTGTCGAGGTGACAAAATTTTTGCTCCAGGAAGGGTTTGAATTTGTCCTCACAGAACGGTTCTGCCAGGATTCAGTAGAGGAGTACTTCGGGGGCCACCGGAAACTGGGTAGACGTAGTGACAACCCTGATATAAAAACATTTGGGTATAACAGTAACACACTAAGAATGCAGAGAACAGTGTCCTGTCAGAGTGGCAACACAAGGGGCCGAAAGGACAAGACACGAGCCTGGGAACAAGTTACTGATGTTAAGTTACCATCATGTAGAAAAAAACTGAAACTGTAGTTAAGGAGAACGCTGGGATGCAATATCTTGGCGGTTATGTTCTGCACAACTTACTCAAAAAACATGGACGAACTAACTCAGTGGAGAGCCAACAAGCTATGACAATACTGAAAGCTGGGAAACTGGAGAGCATAACTGACCCTAGCCAGAAACTTGTGTCAGCTTTGAATCGTGGGGGACTTTGGTCAATCACTCAGCCTGCACAGCAAATATTTTTTTTTAGTAAAAACAGAATGTCATTTTAGGCAATTCACATCAAAGCCTGATTTGCAAAGATTGGATATTTCCAGCATCACTAACAAAGCAACCAGTGATGGTGACATCCTTGCTAACTACAATTTGATGATATCAGATGCAGAACTTGAGCCGGACAGTTATGTTTGTAAGGATGTCTTGCGTGGCATTGTTAGTCTGTATGTACATGTACACTCGTTCTCTTTTGCCAAGGATGTCATTCAGCATTACAAGATCAGGGCAACCCAAACCAAAGCAAGGGCTTTACGCAAGGAAATTAGTAAAAAAGTTGTCAAGATGATGACCAACAAAGGTAGGAATAGGACTGATAATTAACAATTATTCGCCGAAGGCGAGGTGAATATCGTCGAATAATCCCCGAGACGAAGTCGAGGGGATTATTCGACAATATTCACCGAACCTGAGGCGAATAATTGTTTTAGTATAATTTCAGAGCTGAACGACAGAGAAAATTCTAAAATCATGACATTTTAGTAACATTTATTAACATTTTAGTTTGACATTTTATATAAATCGCGCGGAGCGGTTTATATAGCGTCATATAAGGAACTGCTCGACCAATCAGATTGCCGGAAACTCTTTGTTCAGCTCTAAAATTATACTAATTCAGATTATTTTTTTATTTCTTAATTAGTAGCTTATGATCAGTACCACCATTTGCAGTGAGGACAATAAATGTAATGTTAACTCTGAATTTTTTTAAACTTTGATTCAGGTTTGGTAAAACAATGAAATTCATTCAAGTTACCAGTGATATAGATTATAAGAACTTGGGAATGGATCTTTAATAAATTATATTTCTTGTTTTATATGCTCCCAATATAATCAAACTTTTATAGCCTTTTGAAATAACTATTTCTACTTTCCTGAAACCCTAAAGTGTGTCAGCCAAGAGTATTTTATCAGGAGACACTAGTTGATGACCAATTAACTTTAAGGCTGCGAAAAAAGGCTGCGAAGCGTCTGTACTTCCTAAAACAGCTAAAGCGCGCTAAAGTTCCATCTGAGGATATGCTACTTTTCTACACAACATGTATACGCCCCGTATTAGAATATGCGTGCCCAGTATTTCATCATTCTTTGCCGCAATATCTGTCCAATGAAATGGAAAGGTTGCAAAAACGCGCGTTGCGGATGATTCAACCTGACCTATCCTACGCTGAGGCTCTAGTAGCTCTTGACATTGCGTCACTGTACGAGAGGAGGGAGATCTTGTGTGATGCTCTATTTGATCAGATTGTAAGGGAAGAAACCACAAGCTCCATGATCTGCTGCCTTCACGCAACGAGTCCACCTATCGCACCCGCAGCCAGAGATACTTCAAGCTACCGATTTGTAAGACAACTAGGTTCAAAAACACCTTTATCATGGCGAACAGTTTTAATTATTAGTAGCTATCTTAATTATTTGTATTTTGGTTTTTGATACTTCTCTTATTGTATTTTATTGTAGATTACACTTTGCGCCTCTTATTGTAGTTATCTTAGAGTAAGAGATGATTTATTCCCATTGTTAAGTAAGTCGTATTTAGCCGGCCCGGAAGCTGCAATGATTTTACTTCCTAATAAAGCTATCTAGTTAAGGGCCAAGTTAATTCTTTTTCACGAAAGAAACTTTATTTAGACACAGTCCTTTTGTTGTCACTACAAACTCTTACCCCTGTAACTGCATCGAAAAGTCAAATGAAATATGTAGATGGTTACAATTTGGTAATGACAACAAATTTAAAGGAACATTGCTTTCTGTCATTGTTATGTGAACATGCACTAAAAAATCTTCATCAATTGACATGAGATAATTGTATCTATAGTACAAAATGTACACTTATGCTATGTGATTAATCTCCTCAATGATGAATTGACTTAATTGACTGACAACACAGTTTTTATATTATGACTGCTTTCAGTAGAGTGTTTTTGTTGCTTAGAGTATGCCAACAAACAGTCGGCAACTTTGGTTGCAAGTAGTGTTGCTGCATTCCAAGAAAGTCCACTGAAGAATTGGGTTGACTTTACAGCAACTGTTGCATAATATTTGCCATAAAACGTTTCTGCATCTCCATTTCTTGTATATCCTTCATAGATTGCTTTTGTAGCAGAGAATTCTTTGCTGTCTTCTTGTAGCTGTTGGTATGAGTAATTGCTGAGCTCCATCCTTAAATTTTCTGCAAAAACTTTCCTTTCCTTAACATTGCAGACAGCAGATTCAATTATTTCTACAAGAACACTCGGGCTCAACTGTTGCACCTGCTCCAATCCTTCCTGTTGATTGTTGTGTTTTGCAGCCCTGTGTCTGTCATAACCTCCTCTTGTTTTGCATTTCTTTCCGCAGTCATGACAAAAAATTTCTTGACGCTGAGCCTACAAAGATATTACAAACATCACCATTGTAAAATAAATAAACTACTTAAGAGTTTAAAAATAAAAATTCGGTGGCCACTTTTTTCGATCAAGAGAGTATCGTGAAGTTGCGAAGCTCTATCGATTACAAGGTATACCACTTAAAATAATTTCGACAAATCACTACATTCCTGAGATTTGAGCTCTTTAGAAGCTGTATAATAATAATAATAATCATAATAATAACACCTTTATTTAAACACGATAATGTTTGAAAGCTGAACAGCTTGTGGGGTCGTGTGTAAATCAAATAAACTTCTGAATTAAATAAATTCAAATGATGGTTTTTGAGGAGAGAGGAAAATCGGAGTACCCGGAGAAAAACCTCTCGGAGCAGAGTAGAGAACCAACAAACTCAATCCACTTATGACGCCGGGTCCAGGAATCGAACCCGGGACACATTGGTGGAAGACGAGCGCTCTCACCACTACGCCAACCCTGCTCCCGCTTTTTATAAGTCTTCCTTGTTTCGTAGGAGCCCCTAAAGAAGATTGCCTTTGAAGAAACTGCAATATATAAGCATGGTTTATATGCGAGCCTTTGTTGAATTTCGTTTGTACACGCGTCGAGTAGCCCATCTGTGGCAAATTTAAGCTCAGTAGTGCAAAATTACAACTCGAAATTGCAACGTTTTCGACTTACATTTCTAACTGCGACGGAAAAATTTTCCTCTACTTCGTCATCGTCTTCCAAAATACCCAAGATCGCCTCAAAATCTCACCACACAAACAGATCGTCTTCACCGTCCGCCACCTTGAATGAACTTGTGCACGGTCAGAGTCACGTGACAGGTCTGTTCAACATGGTCAGCATTAGATTCCATCCACCAAAACCACCTCGGTCGAGAGGGACTGAGATGGAATTATGGACACCTCATGACGTATTATACTTATCAATAGTTATGAAGCTACGAAAACATGCCGATTCATCCCGATGACTTGAGTGGAATGTTTGTTTGGAAAATTGCGTCAAAACTTTACACCCGAGAAATGGTAAGTACTAATTTATTGTTGATGGTAGTATTATAAAACGTTTCGCGCAATTTTAGGCAGATACTTCCGATATTTGAAAGGTGCCAAGGTATTTGGTAGTTTTGGTGGATGTCGGGCGTGGACATCCACCAAAACAGTGATCAAAACCAACAATAGTACTTTTTGAATTTTATCTATGGCCAATGTTAGACCTTCAAGGAAGCAAAAGAATTATATTCCCCAAAACATTAGCAGTTTACGTTCTGGCTAATTATTTCTTATAATGCACAATTGCTGACCAAACGTTCATAATGAAATCATAAGACATGAATTTAGATTAAAGTGGTTTTGGTGGATGTTTCTCTCTCCATCCACCAAAACCACCATCATAACAATTTCTGTTACTTCCATTAGAGAGGAATGGTTTGACCTGCTACTGGAGTAACTAACCACAATTTATTTCTTTGTACATAGATATTTTTGCAAAGTTCTTAAGTCAGCAGCTTTTATTATTAAAACCATAATCATCACATGGTGTTCAATGTAGAATACAAAAGGTCTTGGTGTGGCAATCATGTACTCTTGAAATATGATAAGAGAAAGTTTTTAACTGATTTAACAGATGTTTGCAACAAAATTCCATATCCAGAAGTTTCTTCCTCTACTTCCTCTAAAATCATTACCTTTGAATACTACAAATCAGCACATCAGTAATTGTTATCAGGGGTCTGAATATCTTACAAATCTTTCACATTGATTACAAGTAACCTATTTCACATGGATGATTAATTATACACTCAAGATGTAGAATAGTAATAGTTTAATATTTGTAGTGCACAAATTCCATATACATATGATCAAATGCGCATAACAATTATAGAATATAAAAATTACATCAGATAATGAATTACAGTAAGACCCTTATCAAATTTACAAACTAATAAAAACCTTATCTAAATTGTAAAAAACTATTAAACCATGCACAATTCAATCCTAATTAAAGGCTAAATTAAAAAGGTGAGTCAGTAAAATTTTAAATTTACTAAAATCAGTCTCGTTACGCACTTTTTAAGGAAGACTGTTCCAAAGTTTAGGTGCTACACATATATAAGCACGATCACCAAATGTTTTCTTTGTTATGGCATTTGGTGCTTGCAGCATGAGACCCTTATTACTAGATCTTAAGTTGTATGGTCCATTCTGCTGCAACTTAACAAGATCTTGTAAATAGATTGGACCATGTCCATTAATTGCTTTGAAAGTGATCATGATAAATTTGAACTGTATTCTAAACTGAACAGGTAACCAGTGCAGTTCTCATAGAACTGGTGTGATGTGACACATCTTTGGGATATTAAAAATAATCCTTGCTGCCGAATTTTGAAGGCGTTGGAGCTTAGATAATTCTCTAGCTGATAAACCATATAAAATACTATTACAGTAATCTATCCGTCCAATTACTAAGGCATGTATCAATGTTTGTGATGCTTTCTCATCTAAGCATCATTAGCTTACATTTTACAAATTATTTCCCCTTTTAATTTATGGATAGACAGTGAAAGGCCTTTGCCACTTTGGTAAATAAAATCATAATATACCATGTATTTTGTGATAAATTATTTACCACAACATAGGACAGTTGTTGCTGAATGTTTTTTGTTTGATTGTTTGTTTTTTTTGCATACAACATCCAAAACAATGGAGGGGATAAATTTAAATGGAAAATTTTATTAGTGGTTAAAATTAAAGAACATTGGAAGATTAAATTAACTTTATTACCCAAATTAACTTTGATTTCTTGCTTATGCCAGGCTCTTAATATTCAAAAGCATTATTATTTTTGTGTTCTTTTGTGTAACATAACTTGAAAAATAAACACAGAGAAGACAAACACAAAGGAATACACTGGAAGCTAAAGCAAAGTTTAATTTGAGCCACAGCTGATTGAAATACTGACCACTTAACCCATTTGGTAAAGTTCATGTTTTTGTCAGCCAGCATGTCACAAGTCTTCCCCCTCTCCTCCAAAAGTCTCTATAAACAAATTTTACTATGTGGTCCTGCCATGATGATAAGTATATTACAGCTCCTCAATTTCCTTCTCTCAAAACAAAGTAACTCTGAATTTAATAATGTAATGGACTTGATAAAACTCTACCAATAACTGGCTGCTACTCGTAACATTAATTTCTTGATATTTAAACCAAACTGTTTTGAAGTTTTAATATTCTGTGATCTTTACATTTTTGTCATTGCCATTTCCTCTTTGAGTTGATTGCCCACTCTTGTTCTCCCCCCTCTTGAGTGAGACATACTTCCTCATCCAACTCATCTATAACAACAACAACAACAAAAGAAAGCGGTATGGTAAAATCAAGGGATGTCTCGTCAAGACGGGGCAAAGGTCACAGATATACCATAAACAATACGCTATAAATAAGAACCCTAATGCTTCATTTTGCAGTGATCACCTTCTTCTTTTTCATTTTCAGACCAGACTGGAACCTCCATAGGCGTGTTTGTTCTGAGTGGGGACAAAAGAAAAAGGAATCAGCGTTGTAAACTTTTCTCGACTTATCTGTCTTTATGTGGACATTTGCCGGGTCAATTCTTGAAATGCGGTTTTTAACCGTAGCTCAATACATGTGCGTGCGCAGGTCAGATACATGCGCAGGTCAGATGTCCGAGGGAAGTATCGTCGGTTTGTGTCTTGTGCTGATCATCTCGAAACAAGACCTCTTTCGCAAAGATTTTCAAATGCCGTCTCTTCTCATATATTTCCTTAACTCCCCCCGCAACGAGCTCGTGGATCCTCTTGATGATCTTCTCATCAAGGGGTTGAGATATTCCAGCGACCTATAGAAATAAAAAACTCGAACTGTGAAAATGCTCGCTATTTCAAGTGGGAACGCCCCAGTAATACATCCTTTGCCATTTTTTTGTACTGTGTGAATGTTTGAAATTGTACTTTAACAACAACAAAGAAAACCGTCGAAATCATGGCAAAAAATGTACAGGCACTTTTATGTCACACTTTGACCGGCTTGCCCGCCGCGTACTTTTTTTCATTGACCGTTGCATTAATTCGTGTTGAACACTAAGTTACCTCGCCAACAAAGTGATTCTGATGGTCTGTAATGAGAGTTAGTTCAATGTAAATCCTTCTTTCGTACCTAGCGATCCCTTGTAAAGCTTTTCGCAAATTTCTAGACGCAGTCTCCCATCTCTTATTGCTGTCCTCTTGAATCTGAAAGACCAAAAGTCATACATTTGAAGGAAAAAAACGGATGCCTTGTAACAGTAAACTGAATGCCTCTGATGCAGTGCACAAATAAGCTTTTTCCGCTGCTTCAACTCAACTTTTCTGTCGGGTTTTAAAATTGATTCATGGCGTTTATGTAGATGAAAAGACAACTTGGTGCTGGCAGTGTGTTAGCTTTGTTTAACCACACTAACTTCCAGACAGAGAAAATAACATCAGGAAGCTCGAAGTGTCTTGAATAATCAAAAACAAGACCACCCAGTTTCGTTCCAGTCAATAAGCCGGTGATTACATATATATTGTTACATATATATTGTTATAAGCCGGTGATTACATATATATTGTTTTATTTTTAAATTTCTTAAATTTTTAGGTAGTATTTAGTGTCCCCAGTTAGTGGTTGTATAACTGCTATTTTAGATTTGACACATAAATAAAGGTTGTTGTTGTTGTTGTTGTTGTTGATTATGTAGCACGAATTTTGGACAGTGATAATGCTTATCGGATTTATTAAACCGAATTCGTTCTGTCAATACATGAGTGGAACAATACATGCTCTGCAAAAAATAAAATTTCTCGCATTTTTATCTGTACTTTGCAGTCAAACTTCCGCGTGTCTTGAACGAGAAATCTTCTTTTCTTGAACACGAAATCTTTGTAACCAGCCTTCTGTAAAAGACAAGTATATCAGCGTAAGATGAGTGATAGTGCATTTCTCAAGCTGTATATTTTTTTGAATGTGAAGAAACAAAAGTGTCTGCGTGATGCCTTGAAAAATAAGGAGCCGACAAACGACAGCTTGATAGAAATAAAAAAGCGTAGAATTGCGTTCATTTTCTCTTTTGTCAGCAGCATACGTCAGTGAAAGGTTTTTATAATTGGTAAGTTCTAAACCATCTTCAATTTAGCCGAGATTGAAGTGTTATCGCGTTTGTCATAAAAGTATTCTGAGATCAATGTCATATGACCCAGTGATCGATGTGTATCTGACCTTTCGGGTTCACAAGCCATAAGTGTCAGTAGTAACACCAATGTCGCGGATGAGAAAAATATGTGTATGTACAGTGCAATATTTCACTTACTTCTTCTGCGTCTATTCGTTTCCTTTTCTCTCCAGCTTTTCTATCTTTGCCGTGCTGACAATCGAACACTTTCCTTCCCATAATTATGAAAGACACACCATTAAAAGGAATTTTTTGTACCTTTAACGTCTGGTGGATCTTCCCAGAGTATTTTGTGACTTCTGTTCGAGTGATCTGTTGTTAAATTGTGATGGAAGATAGGATCAGTAGAGCAAGGACGAGAGTGATACAAGCTAGCACGACGTAACGCTTTCAAATATATATGGGCATACCAGTGTTTCCGAAACCTTTGTCAGCCTTAAAGCAAGAAAATTTCGTCGTCGATCCTGTTTCGAATTCCGCAATGAGTTTATGCGCCTCATCAACAGAATTTATGTATCCAAAATTATCCACATCTCTACCATCAGGCACGGCAGGTCGGCATTAGATAATATAGGGTGAAGTAGACCCGAATGATTGGCATTTTCCGATCATCGTAGTGACGTCATCTCCCGACCGCACTGTAAACTTCGGAAATTAACATGGCGACATAATCGTGAAACCAGTATGTTGCGGGCGATTGTGGGCTGTAAGATCAGACCAGGCCACGCATCGTTTTGGTTTACGATTGTAGTCTAATAAGCAGTTCGCGGGACAAGCAGATGGATGTTTCCGGAGGAACTCACGAGCCGACCTATTCTCGAGCTACCTCACCTGTTATTTGGACCTTTTGCACAGGACAGTACATAACATAGGGTGAGGATTATTGTTATTATTTTGAGAATTCTAAGTGATGTATTTCATTTTCTGTCATATACACTCTGTTTTTGGCCTTCTTTGTTTAAGGGATGGAACTTTATGCAATATTAGTGTTATTTAGTGTTATTTTTCTATGCCAAAACTTCCGTCAATTTTACAAGCTTACATTTAATAATATTAATTACTTGAAGAACATTTTTTGAAGAATTGGTTAAGAGCAACAAATTCAGAGCAAGTTATGTACCAATCAAATCATTGCCTCTTCACCTTCATTTTATGCCCTCTGGGCAACCCTGAATCTAACTGATTGTTATGTCTTTGGGGTATGGATGTTGTATTGATAATTCTATGAATGTGAATGTTACATAATGCAATTAATGATTTACACTACAAGTGATATTTTAAATATTCTCTCAAAATTACATGAGCTTTTAAGCGAGTGCAATTTGAAAGAATTTTCAAATATTGCAAGTAGTGTAAATCCTTAATCGTTAGAGCTTTCTGTTACGATTACTCATTTATTATGACTGAGAAAATTACAAACATGCTTGCATTCATTAGCAATGCAGTTCAAAATAAGAATTAGTGATAAATTTGCCTGCTATCAGTCAATCATAAAGAGGTAATTTTCTCAGTCATATAATAAGAACTGAAACCTTCTGGTGTGTGATATTTTTAAAATCAACTTACCCCACACATGAGACCTTATGGACAAAATGGTGTGAAGAAGCTAGGTGACAAGTACTTCATGTGTGCCATTTGTTGTTGTGATTGTACTGGCGAAATGTCTTAGTGTGGAAAAAGTGAAACAAAGAAAACACAAAAATGTCTGCATGTAGACTAGAACAAACCTTATTCCAAATAAACAGCTCAAGAGAAAATTCTTGTTACAACATAATATAATGATCCTGTTTTATCATTGAATAAACACATAGAAATTCTTACTTGTAAAGCTTATTAATCACAGAATATGTCATGCATGTACATTATATTATATATGACACTGCATACTGTTTTGTAAATAACATGGTGTGGTTGGCTCATCAAAACTTTAAAGGCATCTCAATATTTACAATATACTCTGGCCTAGCTTACTGACTAGTGAGTGATATGTCAGATTTTCCCAGCCAAAATAAATTTTTTTACAAGTCAGATAGTTCATTTGTTGTTTAGGTTTTGGCAAAAAATTGTTAGCAAATGTACTGTTGCATGCTTCATTGGAGCTCACAAATACTGTAATTGAAACTCTCAAAACTGGTGGCATTGGAAAAGTTCAATTAGATAAATTTTAGATATCTACCTTTCATCATCCCCACTTTGATCAGGTTTTGCATTTGCGAAAGCAAATGACAACTAAGCCCAGTTTCATTTTTATCAGAATGCTGTTTGAATTGCACCGCAAATAATCCATATACCTGGTAGTCACCATTTGTGCGCACCACAAGGAAAAACAGAGGTAAAGCATAACGGGTAGTTTTGTATGTTGCATCCAGTAGACAAATGTTGCCATATCTTTTCAGGAGTCTGCGCTGCCAGGCACTTTGATGGACAAACAGAAGGGTGCTGGGATCCTGTTCTGTAGTGTGGTCTTCTCCATCTGTTGTGGCTGAAGAGACATCTCCACATGGTTGGAAGTAGTTGAAGTCCTCCGGGCTAGATGCTTTCCACTGGATAACTTTTTCTGCCACATTCTCTTGATCAATTTTTGAGAATCTGTGCTTTATGGTAGCTCGTTACATGTGGCTCCTTATATCACTCAGCTTAGGATAAAAGCTACGGTTTGAGGGAGATGGTTGGATTTCATCCTTTGCTGATATTTCATTTTTTATGTAGACAGTCAGGTGTCTCCACATTTCATGGGTGTCTTTCACTCCCTCATTGACAAGCTTTTCAATTTGTCTGATGATCCTGTCATCCACAGGCTGAGTTAGGCTGCTCCCCTGGAATGAAATGAGAATAATATGTGTTAAGGTATTAATTTCTCTTAAGGCATGTTCTGCTTAAGTTAAAACAGAGAGAAGTGTCATAGCTCCAATAAGACACCTTATTAAATACCGGAATGAAAGTGTAATCTTTTTCTGATTAACCAAACATTGATTGGTACTGGCAGTTGCAGGTGGACTTCATACCCTCTCCTTCTATTATCTTATCTCTCCCATAAGATGATGTGCATTGTCAGTCTCAGTAGGAAACTCTATGTAAATTCTCTGCTCAGACCTCACATTTGCTTTTGCCACATCATCTCTCAATCGTTTTGATGCTTTTGATCTTTCATGTTTTGTATCTTTTTCAATCTGCAGTGAGTTGTAAATTTTAATATTAAATACTGAGAAAGAACGGTTTTATTGTATTTTAATATGTCTCATCCTGGCTGCGCTTCAAATTTTAATGTTGCAATTTATTGTTGAAAGAGATTATTAGTTTTATTCTGAATGCACACATACCTATTTACAAAGAGAGATGAAATACAGCTGGTTATAAAACCAACTGAGGAATGAAAGCAAAAATAATGATGAAGATTGTGTA